>NW_026126095.1:0-154075 GCF_943737965.1 Phodopus roborovskii | reverse complement strand
AGATTCTGTCTCCTGGGTATATGGCCAAGGTCCAGAGAGGAGCCTGAGAAAGTGTTATCATGGGACATTACAGTCTCCCAAAGACAACCATCTCCTCAAAACTCTTTCATGACAGCATTTTGATTCGCTAAACGAATCATAGCCACACGTCTGGAAATGTGCTCACAGCTTTACCTGGTTAGTAAACAAGATTACCTAATCATCAGAGAACATAGTCTGTGGAGAAATAGTTCAAAGTCTTCCGTTAAGTAATACTTTCCCCTAGAAGAGCAGTGGAACGAAAGATAATATAACTTGTAATTATTCATCAAAAGGTGAGTTTGCTTTGTTCGTTTCCTTCAGGAAGGTGATAATCCATTTGATACGGTAGACTTAGGGGGGATTATTGTATTTCAGTCCATCTCTTTGAGGCAGTCCTCACATTAAATATGTGATATCTTCTAAAAACGCTGCATACACAATGACAGTTCAGCATTTAAACATGTTACTACCTAACTCTGAGATTAAATAAGGGATGAATTTTGGGGAGTTTCAGCCAACCATGTGAGTCAACTGAGACCTCCCATTGTGTGAGTATGGCAGACCATTTCATCCCTGAATTTATTGTTATTTGATTATTAAAATAGGACATTAGATAATCCATGATCAGTGGATTGAGGTGACGTGGATGTGGGAGGCAAGATATTATAGACCATCTTATTGTCAATCAGGAAGCTGTAATATTTAAATTAATCACTTACAGCATCGCTCATGAGCCTGGTTTGGAGCCACCTTTAGGAAGTGGAGGATGTTACATGAAATCATTATTTGATTATTTAATTATATAAAACAATGATTATATCGTCCATGACACCTGGAATCTGGTGTCACAGATCATCTAATTACACAATTAATGTATTTAAATAGACAATCTGTGTTCATCCCCAAGATAATGTAAACATTTGTATAGTAATGTAAACCACAATCCACCATTCCATGAAGAGGCCTGTAAAGCTCCCTTCTGGAGCTAAGTGCAATATCACCACATTTTAGGTTCATTTTTTCAATTGATGATGATGACATCCTTCATGCCTGGATTCTGACCATGCTTCCCTGCCAGCAAATGCTACACCAGTATTTATTGTATACAGTTAGGTATTACTGACTTATTAAATTCATTGCTTATGTAAACGAGCTACAATGACATCACCCTTATGGTTAGGGTGCAAATATCTGTCAGGGACAAGGGTTAGGAAAGATATAGACATGGGCAGAGCATTTCTGAATGATCTATGCATCTCGCAGAGTACGAGGGATGCTGGATGATTGAGTCCAGATGTTTGCACGGTGCCAACCGAGAAGTACAAGGACTTCCCCAACAAGGCCGCACGGTGGTCTGGGTGTAGACTACCTGCTTTCCTCCCCACCTTCACAATGGTTTTGTTCTACCATGAGAAGAAGGTGTGGCACTAGCAGGTCGGCACCCATCACGAGACTCAAAAGTATGACCACCAGAACAGGGAAGATCATCTCTCTCAGCTATGCTGGTGATGCCCCTGCTGTGCCATTTTTCAGCTGTTATCTACACGTAGCTACTACTGCTAGCAGATTGGGGCCCATTATCTCACGTCCTGCCGCACCACAACAGAGATTCAGGTGCTTGTGATAATGATGTCAGGCCAATAGAAATCATCAGGCCAGACACTATGATTATCTGGCGCATTAACTGATGGCATTTAAAAATGCGTGATGACAGCATACAGATTCTTACTCGAAAGTCTGCCCAGAATTGATGATACGAAAAAGTCAATGGCTTACTTATTTAAAGATGGAATTATTAAATTCTTTCATTATATAATCCTGATCCCTGAAATTTGGCTCCACCTTGTATCACACACTCAATTGTGACAGACTACCTAACTATCTGATTATTTTATTATTCAAGTCTGTCTTTTTCTACTCCAGGAAGAGTGGAGTCTGCGACCACCTTGTCGGTGTTAAATTGTATCTTGTAGAATTTTTTCTTTCTTTCTTCCTTTCCTTCTTCCTTCCTTCCTTTCTTCCTTCCTTTCTTCCTTCCTTCCTTCCTTCAATTCCTTCCTTTATTTAAATCTATGTTGATATCATTTTGTTATCTTCTAGGGGTGAATTATGAGAAACTATCTCTTAATTCATTCATTTTTTTTGTTCAAATCTATGATTAAGTACTTAATTCCCCTTCATTATTGAGAAGTCATTTAGGCTACACGCATAAAACACCATCCACTTGTTTAATGTTTATTCATTTAATTATGAAAATCTGTCATTATGTATTCAGTGATCACTGGAGTTTTGAGCCTCCTTAGGGGAAGACCTTTGGTACCAGACAGTCACGCCATCTAATACTGCACTTAGTTCTTTAACTGTTAAACTAGGGAAATTAATTAGATAATTCATCATTTGAATTACATATTTAAAATACAGGTAATGTTATGGACCATAAGTCCCTTTTGGAGTCAGATCTTGGTAGTTGATGAGGTTAATGTCATCTCATTACTTCACCATTTAGCTCTGTAAATAGATGGTTACATCAGCGATAGTTTTAGGACTTTGGTGCCATCTCATCAATGTTAATATAAAAGGCCCACTAATTAATTATCAATTTAATTTTTCAAATTGCTCAATATTCCAGGAAGAGATCAGTATGACTACTCCATGTGAGATTTAAGTATGCACCACCATGACATTATTCAATCATTTTTCATTCTATATTCATTATTTAAATCGGTGAAAGTGTTATTTTTTTGACTGGACTTGGGCCATTCCTCCATGGGAGTTAATCACGTGCATTATTTATCATCTAAGAACTACTTCTTGGCAATCACTGAGTTGGGGTCCATCTTATGAAAGTTAAGTATGGAGGACTATCCAATATTAACTCATTTGATTGCGTGTCATGATGGTGTCATCTCATTATTGGTTCTGTGGGATTGACACAGCAGGAGATTTAAATTGAAGAAATGCCCAGAGAATGAGGGGCACTGCCTTATACGGGGATTACTAAGCAATTATTAGTAGATTCTTAATAATCGAATGATTACATGATTTTTTTAAAAAAAAACATACTTTGTTTATCATCAGTTTCTGAGAGGTCTCAAGAGAACTGACCCATGAAGGACACAGCGACCACATTTTAAAAATGGAATAACTGAATGATCTCCTGATCAGGGAATCTTCATCTAATGAACACTGTCGGGCTGATAACATGACACACCACCAACAATAAATCACTCTAAATAACCATATTAGAAAGCGGGGTACAGGACTTACTAGAGAACAGTCAATTGTGTAATCCAAAATTACTGAAAGAAACATAAGACACTGCTCAAAAATTTTAATCATCAGCCTAATGCAAATCTAAACAACTGTGAGAAACCATGGCATCAAGCTCCTCCTAAAGGTAAGAGAACGAAGAGGAGTTTATTTTATTTTCAAAAAAAGAGAAAAGTTTTATGGTAGAGGCGATTAATTCTGTTTTTTTCCATTGTAGAAATTAGAAAACTGAAGCATAGAAAACAGGTTTAAAATACTTATCATTGTACTTGAATGGTACAATGATGCTTTCGTTGCTTATGTCACTATAGGCAAGTTGTAGCTTGAGAGTGGTAAATATGTAGAACTCAAAAGAAAGAGCCCTGCTTTGTTTCTGTGAGAAACTCGGTGAGGGTGTAAGGGAGTTCATTGGTGGGTATACTCCTTTAGCATGCGGGAGGGGCACTAGAATGTGACAGAATGTTGGTTCATAAATGTTGCCTGGCAACCCTGCTTGCATTCTGTCTCCTGGTATCATGGGCCAAGGTCCAGAGAGCAGCTTCGAGAAAGTGTTATCATGGGACATTACAGTCTCCCAAGATAACTATCTCCTAAAACTTTTCATGACAGCATTTGATTCGCTTTAAACAAATCATAGCCACACCCTGAAATGTGCCTACAGCTTTACTGGTTAGTAAATTCAAGATTACCTAATCATCAGAGAACATAGTCTGTGGAGGAACAGTCAAAGTCTTCCGTTTATGAATACTCTCTCTCCTAAGAAGTGAAAGTATGGAACTAAAGATAATAAGACTCGCAATTATTCACCAAAAGGTGAGTTTGCCTTTGTTGACTTCCTTCAGGGAAGGTGATAATCCATTTGATACAGTAGACTTAGGATTATTATTTCAGTCCATCTCTTTTGAGGCAGCCATCCTACATTAAATATGTGATATCTTCTAAAAACGCTGCATACAAATGACAGTTCAGCATTTAAACATGTTACTACCCAACTCTGAGATTAAATAAGGGATGAACCTGGGAGTTTCCCCACAATCATGTGGGAGTCAACTGAGACCCCATTGTGTGGAGTATGGCAGACCATTTCATCCTCTGAATTTATTGTTATTTGATTATTAAAATAGGACATTAGATAATCCATGATCAGTGGATTGAGGTGACGTGATGTGGGAGGCAAGTATTATAGACCATCTTATTATCAATTATAAGTTAAAATATTTAAATTAATCATGAGAGCATCGTTCATGAGCCTGGTTTGGAGCCACCTTAGGGAAGTGGATGATGTTACATGAAATCATTATTTGATTATTTAATTATATAAAACAATGATTATACCATCCTATGACACCTGGAATCTGGTGTCACAGATCATCTAATTACATAATTAATGTATTTAAATTGACAATCTGTGTTCATCCCCAAGATAATGTAAACATTTGTATAGTAATGTAAACCACAATCCACCATTCCATGAAGAGGGCCGTAAAGCTCCCCTTGTGGAGTTAATGTGCAATATCATCACATTTTAGGATTCATTTTTTCAATTGATGACGATGACATCCTTCATGCCTGATTCTGACCATGCTTCCCGCCAGTAAAATGCTACATCACATATTTATTGTGACAGTTAGGTATTACTGACTTATTAAATTCATTATTATGTAAACGACGACAATGACATCACCCTTTATGATTAGGTGCAAATATCTTAGGGACAAGGTTAGGAAAGATATAGACATGGGCAGAGCATTTTCTGAATGATCTATGCATCTCCCAGAGTACTAGGGATGCTGGATGATTGAGTCCAGATGGTTGCACGGTGCCAACCGAGAAGTACAAGGACTTCAACAAGGCCGGCACGGTGGTCTGGGGGTTGACTACCTGCTCTTCCTCCACATCTTCACAATGGTTTTGTTCTACCATGAGAAGAAGGAGGGCACTAGCAGGTCGGCACCATCACCGAGACCTGCCAAAAGGATGACGACTCAGAACAGGGAAGAACATCTCTCCTCAGCTATGCTGGTGATGCCCCTGCTGCAGCCATCTTTTCAGCTGTTATCAACATCGTGGCTACTACTGGTACGCCAGGATTGGGGCCCATTATCTCGCCGGTCCCTGCCGCACCACAACAGAGATTCAGGTGCTGGTGATAATGATGTCAGGCCAACAGAATTCATCAGGCAAGACACTATGGATTATCTGGTGATTAACTGATGGCATTTTAAAAAAATGCGTGATGACAGCATACAGCTTTACCTGGCAAGTCTGCCCAGGAATTGATGATACGAAAAAGGTCAATGGCTTACTTATTTAAAGATGGAATTATTAAATTTTTTCATTATATAATCCGTGATCCCTGAAATTTGGTTCTCACCTTGTATCACACTCAACTGTGACAGACTACCTAACTATCTGATTATTTTATTATTCAAGTCTGTCTTTTTCACCCCAGGAAGAGTGGAGTCTGGGATCCACCTTGTCGGTGTTAAATTGTATCTTGTGAATTTTTCTTTCTTTCCTTCCTTCCTTCCTTTCTTCCTTCCTTTCCTCCTTCCTTCCTTCCTTCCTTACTTCCTTTATTTAAATCTATGTTGATATCATTTTGTTATCTCTCTAGGGGTGAATTATGAGAAACTATCTCTTAATTCATTCATTTTTTTTTGTTCAAATCTATGATTAAGTACTCAATTCCTCTTCATTATTGAGAAGTCATTTAGGCTACACGCATAAAACACCATCCACTTGTTTAATGTTTATTCATTTAATTATGAAAATCTGTCATTATGTATTCAGTGATCACTGGAGTTTTTAGCCTCCTTAGGGAAGACCTTTGTACCAGACAGTCACGTCATCTAATACTACACTTAGTTCTTTAACTGTTAAACTAGGAAATTAATTAATAATTCATCATTTGAATTACATATTTAAAATACAGGTAATGTTATGGACCATAAGTCCCTTTGGAGTCAGATTTTGGTAGTTGATGAGGTAATGTCATCTTCACCATTTAGCTCTGTAAATAGATGGTTACATCAGCGATAGTTTTAGGACTTTGGTGCCATCTCATCAATGTTAATATAAAAGGCCCACTAATTAATTATCAATTTAATTTTTCAAATTGCTCAATATTCCAGGAAGAGATCAGTCTGACTACTCCATGTGAGATTTAAGTATGCACCACCATGACATTATTCAATCATTTTTCATTCTATATTCATTATATAAATCGATGAAGGTGTTGTTCTTCTTGACTGGACTTGGGCCATTCCTCCATGGGAGTTAATCACGTGGCATTATTTAATATCTAAGAACTACTTCCTTGGCAATCACTGGAGTTGGGTCCATCTTATGAAAGTTAAGTATGGAGGACCATCCAATTATTAACTCATTTGATTGCGTAAGTCATGATGGTGTCATCCATCATTTGGCTGCTGTGGGATTGACACAGCAGGAGATCGGTACCAGAAGCAGTGCCCAGAGAATGAGGGGACACTGCCTTATACGGGGATTACTGTGTACGTAATAGTAGATTCTAACAATCGAATGATTACATGATTTTTTAAAAAAAAAAACTGTACTGTTTTGCATCATCAGTTTCTGAGAGGTCTCAAGAGAACTGACCCATGAAGGACACAGTGACCACCGATTTTAAAAATGGAATAACTGAATGATCTCCTGATCAGGGAATCTCATCTAATGAACACTGTCGGGCTGATAACATGACACACCACCAACAATAAATCACTCAAATAACCATATTAGAAAGCTGGGTACAGGACTTAATAGAGAACAGCCAATTGAGTAATCCAAAATTACTGAAAGAAACATAAGACACTGCTCAAAATTCTTAATCATCAGCCTAATGCAAATCTAAACAACTGTGAGAAACCATGGCATCAAGCTCCTAAACGGTAAGAGAATGAAGAGGAGTTTATTTTATTTTCAAAAAAGAGAAAAGGTTTATGGTAGAGGCGATTAATTCTGTTTTTTCCATTGTAGAAATTAGAAAATTGAAGCATAGAAAACAGGTTTAAAATACTTATCATTGTACTTGAATGGCACAATGATGCTTTCGTTTTCAAGCTATGTCACTATAGGCAAGTTGTAGCTTGAGAGACTGGTAAATATGTAGAACTCAAAAGAAAGAGCCCTGCTTTGTTTCTGTGAGAAACTCTGGTGAGGGTGTAAGGGTAGTTCATTGGTGGGTATACTCCTTTTAGCATGTGGGAGGGGCACTAGAATGTGACAGAATGTTGGTTCATAAATGTTGCCTGGCAACCCTGCTTGCATTCTGTCTCCTGGTATCATGGGCCAAGGACCAGAGAGCAGCTTCGAGAAAGTGTTATCATGGGACATTACAGTCTCCCAAGATAACTATCTCCTAAAACTTTTCATGACAGCATTTGATTCGCTTTTAAACAAATCATAGCCACACCTCTGGAAATGTGCCTACAGCTTTTACTGGTTAGTAAATTCAAGATTACCTAATCATCAGAGAACATAGTCTGTGGAGAAACAGTACAAAGTCTTCCGTTTATGAATACTCTCTCTCCTAAGAAGTGAAAGTATGGAACGAAAGATAATAAGACTCGCAATTATTCATCAAAAGGTGAGTTTGCCATTGTTGACTTCCTTCAGGAAGGTGATAATCCATTTGATACAGTAGACTTAGGATTGTTGTATTTCAGTCCATCTCTTTTGAGGCAGCCGTCCCACATTAAATATGTGATATCTTCTAAAAACGCTGCATACAGAATGACAGTTCCGCATTTAAACATGTTACTACCCAACTCTGAGATTAAATAAGGGATGAACTTGGGAGTTTCCCACAATCATGTGGGAGTCAACTGAGACTCCATTGTGTGGAGTATGGCAGACCATTTCATCCTCTGAATTTATTGTTATTTGATTATTAAAATAGGACATTAGATAATCCATGATCAGTGGATTGAGGTGACGTGATGTGGAGGCAAGTATTATAGACCATCTTATTGTCAATTATGCAGTTGCAATATTTAAATTAATCATGAGAGCATCGTTCATGAGCCTGGTTTGGAGCCACCTTAGGGAAGTGGATGATGTTACATGAAATCATTATTTGATTATTTAATTATATAAAACAATGATTATATCGTCCATGACACCTGGAATCTGGTGTCACAGATCATCTAATTACATAATTAATGTATTTAAATTGACAATCTGTGTTCATCCCCAAGATAATGTAAACATTTGTATAGTAATGTAAACCACAATCCACCATTCCATGAAGAGGCCTGTAAAGCTCCCCTTTGTGGAGTTAATGTGCAATATCATCACATTTTAGGATTCATTTTTTCAATTGATGATGATGACATCCTTCATGCCTGGATTCTGACCATGCTTCCCTGTCAGTAAAATGCTACATCACATATTTATTGTGACAGTTAGGTATTACTGACTTATTAAATTCTTAATTTATGTAAACGAGCGACAATGACATCACCCTTATATGGTTAGGGTGCAAATATCTGTCAGGGACAAGGTTAGGAAAGATATAGACATGGGCAGAGCATTTTCTGAATGATCTATGCATCTCGCAGAGTACGAGGGATGCTGGATGATTGAGTCCAGATGGTTGCACGGTGCCAACCGAGAAGTACAAGGACTTCAACAAGGCCGGCACGGTGGTCTGGGTGTTGACTACCTGCTCTTCCTCCACATCTTCACAATGGTTTTGCTCTCACCATGAGAAGAAGGAGTGGCACTAGCAGGTCGGCACCATCACCGAGACCTGCTAAAAGGATGACGACTCAGAACAGGGAAGAACATCTCTCTCTCAGCTATGCTGGTGATGCCCCTGCTGCAGCCATCTTTTTCAGCTGTTATCAACATCGTGGCTACTACTGCTATCGCCAGGATTGGGCCCATTATCTCACGTCCTGCCGCACCACATACAGAGATTCAGGTGCTTGTGATAATGATGTCAGGCCAACAGAATTCATCAGGCCAGACACTATGATTATCTGGCTTATTAACTGATGGCATTTTAAAAATGCGTGATGACAGCATACAGTTTCTTACCTGGCAAGTCTGCCCAGGAATTGATGATATTAAAAAGGTCAATGGCTTACTTATTTAAAGATGGAATTATTAAATTCTTTCATTATATAATCCGTGATCCCTGAAATTTGGCTCCACCTTGTATCAACACTCAATTGTGACAGACTACCTAACTATCTGATTATTTTATTATTCAAGTCTGTCTTTTTCTACTCCAGGAAGAGTGGAGTCTGGGATCCACCTTGTTGGTGTTAAATTGTATCTTGTGAATTCTTTCTTTCTTTCTTCCTTTCCTTCTTTCTTCCTTCCTTCCTTCCTTCCTTCCTTTCTTAATTCCTTCCTTTATTTAAATCTATGTTGATATCAATTTGTTATCTCTCTAGGGGTGAATTATGAGAAACTATCTCTTAATTCATTCATTTTTTTGTTCAAATCTAGTGATTAAGTACTCAATTCCTCTTCAGTATTGAGAAGTCATTTAGGCTACACGCATAAAACACCATCCACTTGTTTAATGTTTATTCATTTAATTATGAAAATCTGTCATTATGTATTCAGTGATCACTGGAGTTTTGAGCCTCCTTAGGGGAAGACCTTTGTACCAGACAGTCACCTCATCTAATACTACACTTAGTTCTTTAACTGTGAAACTAGGAAATTAATTAATAATTCATCATTTGAATTACGATATTTAAAATACAGGTAATGTTATGGACCATAAGTCCTTTTGGAGTCAGATTTTGGTAGTTGATGAGGTAATGTCATCTCATTACTTCACCATTTAGCTCTGTAAATAGATGGTTACATCAGCGATAGTTTTAGGACTTTGGTGCCATCTCATCAATGTTAATATAAAAGGCCCACTAATTAATTATCAATTTAATTTTTCAAATTGCTCAATATTCCAGGAAGAGATCAGTCTGACTACTCCATGTGAGATTTAAGTATGCACCACCATGACATTATTCAATCATTTTTCATTCTATATTCATTATTTAAATCGATGAAAGTGTTGTTCTTCTTGACTGGACTTGGGCCATTCCTCCATGGGAGTTAATCACGTGGCATTATTTATCTAAGAACTACTTCCTTGGCAATCACTGGAGTTGGGTCCATCTTATGAAAGTTAAGTATGGAGGACTATCCAATTATTAACTCATTTGATTGCGTAAGTCATGATGGTGTCATCCGTCATTTGGCTTCTGAGGGATTGACACAGCAGGAGATCGAACTCAGAAGCAGTGCCCAGAGAATGAGGGGCACTGCCTTATACGGGGATTACTGTGTACGTAATAGTAGATTCTTAATAATCGAATGATTACATGATTTTTAAAAAAAAAACTGTACTGTTTTGCATCATCAGTTTCTGAGAGGTCTCAAGAGAACTGACCCATGAAGGACACAGTGACCACCGATTTTACAAATGGAATAACTGAATGATCTCTTGATCAGGGAATCTCATCTAATGAACACTGTCGGGCTGATAACATGACACACCACCAACAATAAATCACTCTAAATAACCATATTAGAAAGCAGGGTACAGGACTTAATAGAGAACAGTCAATTGTGGAATCCAAAATTACTGAAAGAAACATAAGACACTGCTCAAAATTCTTAATCATCAGCCTAATGCAAATCTAAACAACTGTGAGAAACCATGGCATCAAGCTCCTCTAAAGGTAAGAGAATGAAGAGGAGTTTATTTTATTTTCAAAAAGAGAAAAGGTTTATGGTAGAGGCGATTAATTCTGTTTTTTTCCATTGTAGAAATTAGAAAAACTGAAGCATAGAAAACAGGTTTAAAATACTTATCATTGTACTTGAATGGCACAATGATGCTTTCGCTTTGCTTATGTCACTATAGGCAAGTTGTAGCTTGAGAGACTGGTAAATATGTAGAACCCAAAAGAAAGAGCCCTGCTTTGTTTCTGTGAGAAACTCGGTGAGGGTGTAAGGGTAGTTCATTGGTGGGTATACTCCTTTTAGCATGCGGGAGGGGCACTAGAATGTGACAGAATGTTGGTTCATAAATGTTGCCTGGCAACCCTGCTTGCATTCTGTCTCCTGGTATCATGGGCCAAGGTCCAGAGAGCAACTTCGAGAAAGTGTTATCATGGGACACTACAGTCTCCCAAGATAACTATCTCCTAAAACTTTTCATGACAGCATTTGATTCGCTTAAACAAATCATAGCCACACCTCTGGAAATGTGCCTACAGCTTTTACTGGTTAGTAAATTCAAGATTACCTAATCATCAGAGAACATAGTCTGTGGAGAAACAGTACAAAGTCTTCCGTTTATGAATACTCTCTCTCCTAAGAAGTGAAAGTATGGAACGAAAGATAATAAGACTGGCAATTATTCATCAAAAGGTGAGTTTGCCTTTGTTGACTTCCTTCAGGAAGGTGATAATCCATTTGATACAGTAGACTTAGGATTGTTGTATTTCAGTCCATCTCTTTTGAGGCAGCCGTCCCACATTAAATATGTGATATCTTCTAAAAACGCTGCATACACAATGACAGTTCCGCATTTAAACATGTTACTACCCAACTCTGAGATTAAATAAGGATGAACTTGGGAGTTTCCCACAATCATGTGGGAGTCAACTGAGACTCCATTGTGTGGAGTATGGCAGACCATTTCATCCTCTGAATTTATTGTTATTTGATTATTAAAATAGGACATTAGATAATCCATGATCAGTGGATTGAGGTGACGTGATGTGGGAGGCAAGTATTATAGACCATCTTATTGTCAATTATGCAGTTGCAATATTTAAATTAATCACGACAGCATCGTTCATGAGCCTGGTTTGGAGCCACCTTAGGGAAGTGGATGATGTTACATGAAATCATTATTTGATTATTTAATTATATAAAACAATGATTATATCGTCCATGACACCTGTATCTGGTGTCACAGATCATCTAATTACATAATTAATGTATTTAAATTGACAATCTGTGTTCATCCCCAAGATAATGTAAACATTTGTATAGTAATGTAAACCACAATCCACCATTCCATGAAGAGGCCTGTAAAGCTCCCTCTTGTGGAGTTAATGTGCAATATCTTCACATTTTAGGATTCATTTTTTCAATTGATGATGATGACATCCTTCATGCCTGGATTCTGACCATGCTTCCCTGTCAGTAAAATGCTACATCACATATTTATTGTGACAGTTAGGTATTACTGACTTATTAAATTCATTAAGTTATGTAAACGAGGCTGACAATGACATCACCCTTTATGGTTAGGGTGCAAATATCTTACAGGGACAAGGTTAGGAAAGATATAGACATGGGCAGAGCATTTTCTGAATGATCTATGCATCTCGCAGAGTACGAGGGATGCTGGATGATTGAGTCCAGATGGTTGCACGGTGCCAACCGAGAAGTACAAGGACTTCAACAAGGCCGGCACGGTGGTCTGGGTGTTGACTACCTGCTCTTCCTCCACATCTTCACAATGGTTTTGTTCTACCATGAGAAGAAGGAGTGGCACTAGCAGGTCGGCACCATCACCGAGACCTGCTAAAAGGATGACGACTCAGAACAGGGAAGAACATCTCTCTCTCAGCTATGCTGGTGATGCCCCTGCTGCAGCCATCTTTTCAGCTGTTATCAACATCGTGGCTACTACTGCTACGCCAGGATTGGGCCCATTATCTCACGTCCTGCCGCACCACAACAGAGATTCAGGTGCTTGTGATAATGATGTCAGGCCAACAGAATTCATCAGGCCAGACACTATGATTATCTGGCGATTAACTGATGGCATTTTAAAAATGCGTGATGACAGCATACAGTTTCTTACCTGGCAAGTCTGCCCAGGAATTGATGATACGAAAAAAGGTCAATGGCTTACTTATTTAAAGATGGAATTATTAAATTCTTTCATTATATAATCCGTGATCCCTGAAATTTGGCTCCACCTTGTATCACACTCAATTGTGACAGACTACCTAACTATCTGATTATTTTATTATTCAAGTCTGTCTTTTTCTACTCCAGGAAGAGTGGAGTCTGGGATCCACCTTGTCGGTGTTAAATTGTATCTTGTGAATTCTTTCTTTCTTTCTTCCTTTCCTTCTTTCTTCCTTCCTTCCTTCCTTCCTTCCTTTCTTAATTCCTTCCTTTATTTAAATCTATGTTGATATCAATTTGTTATCTCTCTAGGGGTGAATTATGAGAAACTATCTCTTAATTCATTCATTTTTTTGTTCAAATCTATGATTAAGTACTCAATTCCTCTTCAGTATTGAGAAGTCATTTAGGCTACATGCATAAAACACCATCCACTTGTTTAATGTTTATTCATTTAATTATGAAAATCTGTCATTATGTATTCAGTGATCACTGGAGTTTTGAGCCTCCTTAGGGAAGACCTTTGTACCAGACAGTCACGTCATCTAATACTACACTTAGTTCTTTAACTGTTAAACTAGGAAATTAATTAATAATTCATCATTTGAATTACATATTTAAAATACAGGTAATGTTATGGACCATAAGTCCTTTGGAGTCAGATTTTGGTAGTTGATGAGGTAATGTCATCTCATTACTTCACCATTTAGCTCTGTAAATAGATGGTTACATCAGCGATAGTTTTAGGACTTTGGTGCCATCTCATCAATGTAATATAAAAGGCCCACTAATTAATTATCAATTTAATTTTTTCAAATTGCTCAATATTCCAGGAAGAGATCAGTCTGACTACTCCATGTGAGATTTAAGTATGCACCACCATGACATTATTCAATCATTTTTCATTCTATATTCATTATTTAAATCGATGAAAGTGTTGTTCTTCTTGACTGGACTTGGGCCATTCCTCCATGGGAGTTAATCACGTGGCATTATTTATCTAAGAACTACTTCCTTGGCAATCACTGGAGTTGGGTCCATCTTATGAAAGTTAAGTATGGAGGACTATCCAATTATTAACTCATTTGATTGCGTAAGTCATGATGGTGTCATCCGTCATTTGGCTTCTGTGGGATTGACACAGCAGGAGATCGGTACCAGAAGCAGTGCCCAGAGAATGAGGGGCACTGCCTTATACGGGGATTACTGTGACGTAATAGTAGATTCTTAATAATCGAATGATTACATGATTTTAAAAAAAAACTGTACTGTTTTGCATCATCAGTTTCTGAGAGGTCTCAAGAGAACTGACCCATGAAGGACACAGTGACCACCGATTTTAAAAATGGAATAACTGAATGATCTCCTGATCAGGGAATCTCATCTAATGAACACTGTCGGGCTGATAACATGACACACCACCAACAATAAATCACTCTAAATAACCATATTAGAAAGCGGGGTACAGGACTTAATAGAGAACAGTCAATTGTGTAATCCAAAATTACTGAAAGAAACATAAGACACTGCTCAAAATTCTTAATCATCAGCCTAATGCAAATCTAAACAACTGTGAGAAACCATGGCATCAAGCTCCTCTAAAGGTAAGAGAATGAAGAGGAGTTTATTTTATTTTCAAAAAAGAGAAAAGTTTTATGGTAGAGGCGATTAATTGTTTTTTTCCATTGTAGAAATTAGAAAACTGAAGCATAGAAAACAGGTTTAAAATACTTATCATTGTACTTGAATGGCACAATGATGCTTTCGTTTTCGTGCTTATGTCACTATAGGCAAGTTGTAGCTTGAGAGACTGGTAAATATGTAGAACTCAAAAGAAAGAGCCCTGCTTTGTTTCTGTGAGAAACTCGGTGAGGGTGTAAGGGTAGTTCATTGGTGGGTATACTCCTTTTAGCATGCGGGAGGGGCACTAGAATGTGACAGAATGTTGGTTCATAAATGTTGCCTGGCAACCCTGCTTGCATTCTGTCTCCTGGTATCATGGGCCAAGGACCAGAGAGCAGCTTCGAGAAAGTGTTATCATGGGACACTACAGTCTCCCCAAGATAACTATCTCCTAAAACTTTTCATGACAGCATTTGATTCGCTTAAACAAATCATAGCCACACCTCTGGAAATGTGCCTACAGCTTTTACTGGTTAGTAAATTCAAGATTACCTAATCATCAGAGAACATAGTCTGTGGAGAAACAGTACAAAGTCTTCCGTTTATGAATACTCTCTCCCTAAGAAGTGAAAGTATGGAACTAAAGATAATAAGACTCCGAATTATTCATCAAAAGGTGAGTTTGCCTTTGTTGACTTCCTTCAGGAAGGTGATAATCCATTTGATACAGTAGACTTAGGGATTGTTGTATTTCAGTCCATCTCTTTTGAGGCAGCCGTCCTACATTAAATATGTGATATCTTCTAAAAACGCTGCATACACAATGACAGTTCCGCATTTAAACATGTTACTACCCAACTCTGAGATTAAATAAGGGATGAACTTGGGAGTTTCCCACAATCATGTGGGAGTCAACTGAGACTCCATTGTGTGGAGTATGGCAGACCATTTCATCCTCTGAATTTATTGTTATTTGATTATTAAAATAGGACATTAGATAAACCATGATCAGTGGATTGAGGTGACGTGATGTGGGAGGCAAGTATTATAGACCATCTTATTGTCAATTATGCAGTTGCAATATTTAAATTAATCACGACAGCATCGTTCATGAGCCTGGTTTGGAGCCACCTTAGGGAAGTGGATGATGTTACATGAAATCATTATTTGATTATTTAATTATATAAAACAATGATTATATCGTCCATGACACCTGGAATCTGGTGTCACAGATCATCTAATTACATAATTAATGTATTTAAATTGACAATCTGTGTTCATCCCCAAGATAATGTAAACATTTGTATAGTAATGTAAACCACAATCCACCATTCCATGAAGAGGCCTGTAAAGCTCCCTCTTGTGGAGTTAATGTGCAATATCTTCACATTTTAGGATTCATTTTTTCAATTGATGATGATGACATCCTTCATGCCTGGATTCTGACCATGCTTCCCTGCCAGTAAAATGCTACATCACATATTTATTGTGACAGTTAGGTATTACTGACTTATTAAATTCATTAAGTTATGTAAACGAGCGACAATGACATCACCCTTTATGGTTAGGGTACAAATATCTGTCAGGGACAAGGTTAGGAAAGATATAGACATGGGCAGAGCATTTCTGAATGATCTATGCATCTCGCAGAGTACGAGGGATGCTGGATGATTGAGTCCAGATGTTTGCACGGTGCCAACCGAGAAGTACAAGGACTTCAACAAGGCCGGCACGGTGGTCTGGGTGTAGACTACCTGCTCTTCCTCCACATCTTCACAATGGTTTTGTTCTACCATGAGAAGAAGGTGTGGCACTAGCAGGTCGGCACCATCAATGAGACCTACTAAAAGTATGACGACTCAGAACAGGGAAGATCATCTCTCTCTCAGCTATGCTGGTGATGCCCCTGCTGCAGCCATCTTTTCAGCTGTTATCTACATCGTGGCTACTACTGCTACGCCAGGATTGGGCCCATTATCTCACGTCCTGCCGCACCACAACAGAGATTCAGGTGCTTGTGATAATGATGTCAGGCCAACAGAATTCATCAGGCCAGACACTATGATTATCTGGCGATTAACTGATGGCATTTTAAAAATGCGTGATGACAGCATACAGATTCTTACCTGGCAAGTCTGCCCAGGAATTGATGATACGAAAAAGGTCAATGGCTTACTTATTTAAAGATGGAATTATTAAATTCTTTCATTATATAATCCGTGATCCCTGAAATTTGGCTCCACCTTGTATCACACTCAATTGTGACAGACTACCTAACTATCTGATTATTTTATTATTCAAGTCTGTCTTTTTCTACTCCAGGAAGAGTGGAGTCTGGCAACCACCTTGTCGGTGTTAAATTGTATCTTGTGAATTCTTTTTCTTTCTTCCTTTCCTTCTTTCTTCCTTCCTTCCTTTCTTCCTTCCTTTCTTCCTTCCTTCCTTCCTTCCTTAATTCCTTCCTTTATTTAAATCTATGTTGATATCATTTTGTTATCTCTCTAGGGGTGAATTATGAGAAACTATCTCTTAATTCATTCATTTTTTTTGTTCAAATCTATGATTAAGTACTCAATTCCTCTTCATTATTGAGAAGTCATTTAGGCTACACGCATAAAACACCATCCACTTGTTTAATGTTTATTCATTTAATTATGAAAATCTGTCATTATGTATTCAGTGATCACTGGAGTTTTGAGCCTCCTTAGGGAAGACCTTTGTACCAGACAGTCACGTCATCTAATACTACACTTAGTTCTTTAACTGTTAAACTAGGAAATTAATTAATAATTCATCATTTGAATTACATATTTAAAATACAGGTAATGTTATGGACCATAAGTCCTTTTGGAGTCAGATTTTGGTAGTTGATGAGGTAATGTCATCTCATTACTTCACCATTTAGCTCTGTAAATAGATGGTTACATCAGCGATAGTTTTAGGACTTTGGTGCCATCTCATCAATGTTAATATAAAAGGCCCACTAATTAATTATCAATTTAATTTTTCAAATTGCTCAATATTCCAGGAAGAGATCAGTCTGACTACTCCATGTGAGATTTAAGTATGCACCACCATGACATTATTCAATCATTTTTCATTCTATATTCATTATTTAAATCGATGAAAGTGTTGTTCTTCTTGACTGGACTTGGGCCATTCCTCCATGGGAGTTAATCACGTGGCATTATTTATCTAAGAACTACTTCCTTGGCAATCACTGGAGTTGGGTCCATCTTATGAAAGTTAAGTATGGAGGACTATCCAATTATTAACTCATTTGATTGCGTAAGTCATGATGGTGTCATCCGTCATTTGGCTTCTGTGGGATTGACACAGCAGGAGATCGGTACCAGAAGCAGTGCCCAGAGAATGAGGGGCACTGCCTTATACGGGGATTACTGTGTACGTAATAGTAGATTCTTAATAATCGAATGATTACATGATTTTTAAAAAAAAAACTGTACTGTTTTGCATCATCAGTTTCTGAGAGGTCTCAAGAGAACTGACCCATGAAGGACACAGTGACCACCGATTTTAAAAATGGAATAACTGAATGATCTCCTGATCAGGGAATCTCATCTAATGAACACTGTCGGGCTGATAACATGACACACCACCAACAATAAATCACTCTAAATAACCATATTAGAAAGCGGGGTACAGGACTTAATAGAGAACAGTCAATTGTGTAATCCAAAATTACTGAAAGAAACATAAGACACTGCTCAAAATTCTTAATCATCAGCCTAATGCAAATCTAAACAACTGTGAGAAACCATGGCATCAAGCTCCTCTAAACGTAAGAGAATGAAGAGGAGTTTATTTTATTTTCAAAAAAGAGAAAAGTTTTATGGTAGAGGCGATTAATTCTGTTTTTTTCCATTGTAGAAATTAGAAAACTGAAGCATAGAAAACAGGTTTAAAATACTTATCATTGTACTTGAATGGCACAATGATGCTTTCGTTTTCGTGCTTATGTCACTATAGGCAAGTTGTAGCTTGAGAGACTGGTAAATATGTAGAACTCAAAAGAAAGAGCCCTGCTTTGTTTCTGTGAGAAACTCGGTGAGGGTGTAAGGGTAGTTCATTGGTGGGTATACTCCTTTTTAGCATGCGGGAGGGGCACTAGAATGTGACAGAATGTTGGTTCATAAATGTTGCCTGGCAACCCTGCTTGCATTCTGTCTCCTGGTATCATGGGCCAAGGTCCAGAGAGCAGCTTCGAGAAAGTGTTATCATGGGACATTACAGTCTCCCAAGATAACTATCTCCTAAAACTTTTCATGACAGCATTTGATTCGCTTAAACAAATCATAGCCACACCTCTGGAAATGTGCCTACAGCTTTTACTGGTTAGTAAATTCAAGATTACCTAATCATCAGAGAACATAGTCTGTGGAGAAACAGTACAAAGTCTTCCGTTTATGAATACTCTCTCTCCTAAGAAGTGAAAGTATGGAACGAAAGATAATAAGACTCACAATTATTCATCAAAAGGTGAGTTTGCCTTTGTTGACTTCCTTCAGGAAGGTGATAATCCATTTGATACAGTAGACTTAGGGATTGTTGTATTTCAGTCCATCTCTTTTGAGGCAGCCGTCCTACATTAAATATGTGATATCTTCTAAAAACGCTGCATACAGAATGACAGTTCCGCATTTAAACATGTTACTACCCAACTCTGAGATTAAATAAGGGATGAACTTGGGAGTTTCCCACAATCATGTGGGAGTCAACTGAGACTCCATTGTGTGGAGTATGGCAGACCATTTCATCCTCTGAATTTATTGTTATTTGATTATTAAAATAGGACATTAGATAATCCATGATCAGTGGATTGAGGTGACTTGATGTGGGAGGCAAGTATTATAGACCATCTTATTGTCAATTATGCAGTTGCAATATTTAAATTAATCATGAGAGCATCGTTCATGAGCCTGGTTTGGAGCCACCTTAGGGAAGTGGATGATGTTACATGAAATCATTATTTGATTATTTAATTATATAAAACAATGATTATATCGTCCATGACACCTGGAATCTGGTGTCACAGATCATCTAATTACATAATTAATGTATTTAAATTGACAATCTGTGTTCATCCCCAAGATAATGTAAACATTTGTATAGAAATGTAAACCACAATCCACCATTCCATGAAGAGGCCTGTAAAGCTCCCTCTTGTGGAGTTAATGTGCAATATCATCACATTTTAGGATTCATTTTTTCAATTGATGATGATGACATCCTTCATGCCTGGATTCTGACCATGCTTCCCTGTCAGTAAAATGCTACATCACATATTTATTGTGACAGTTAGGTATTACTGACTTATTAAATTCATTAAGTTATGTAAACGAGCGACAATGACATCACCCTTTATGGTTAGGGTGCAAATATCTGTACAGGGACAAGGTTAGGAAAGATATAGACATGGGCAGAGCATTTTCTGAATGATCTATGCATCTCGCAGAGTACGAGGGATGCTGGATGATTGAGTCCAGATGGTTGCACGGTGCCAACCGAGAAGTACAAGGACTTCAACAAGGCCGGCACGGTGGTCTGGGTGTTGACTACCTGCTCTTCCTCCACATCTTCACAATGGTTTTGTTCTACCATGAGAAGAAGGAGTGGCACTAGCAGGTCGGCACCATCACCGAGACCTGCTGAAAGGATGACGACTCAGAACAGGGAAGAACATCTCTCTCTCAGCTATGCTGGTGATGCCCCTGCTGCAGCCATCTTTTCAGCTGTTATCAACATCGTGGCTACTACTGCTACGCCAGGATTGGGCCCATTATCTCACGTCCTGCCGCACCACGACAGAGATTCAGGTGCTTGTGATAATGATGTCAGGCCAACAGAATTCATCAGGCCAGACACTATGATTATCTGGCGATTAACTGATGGCATTTTAAAAATGCGTGATGACAGCATACAGTTTCTTACCTGGCAAGTCTGCCCAGGAATTGATGATACGAAAAAAGGTCAATGGCTTACTTATTTAAAGATGGAATTATTAAATTCTTTCATTATATAATCCGTGATCCCTGAAATTTGGCTCCACCTTGTATCACACTCAATTGTGACAGACTACCTAACTATCTGATTATTTTATTATTCAAGTCTGTCTTTTTCTACTCCAGGAAGAGTGGAGTCTGGGATCCACCTTGTCGGTGTTAAATTGTATCTTGTGAATTCTTTCTTTCTTTCTTCCTTTCCTTCTTTCTTCCTTCCTTCCTTCCTTCCTTCCTTTCTTAATTCCTTCCTTTATTTAAATCTATGTTGATATCAATTTGTTATCTCTCTAGGGGTGAATTATGAGAAACTATCTCTTAATTCATTCATTTTTTTGTTCAAATCTATGATTAAGTACTCAATTCCTCTTCAGTATTGAGAAGTCATTTAGGCTACATGCATAAAACACCATCCACTTGTTTAATGTTTATTCATTTAATTATGAAAATCTGTCATTATGTATTCAGTGATCACTGGAGTTTTGAGCCTCCTTAGGGAAGACCTTTGTACCAGACAGTCACGTCATCTAATACTACACTTAGTTCTTTAACTGTTAAACTAGGGAAATTAATTAATAATTCATCATTTGAATTACATATTTAAAATACAGGTAATGTTATGGACCATAAGTCCTTTTGGAGTCAGATTTTGGTAGTTGATGAGGTAATGTCATCTCATTACTTCACCATTTAGCTCTGTAAATAGATGGTTACATCAGCGATAGTTTTAGGACTTTGGTGCCATCTCATCAATGTAATATAAAAGGCCCACTAATTAATTATCAATTTAATTTTTCAAATTGCTCAATATTCCAGGAAGAGATCAGTCTGACTACTCCATGTGAGATTTAAGTATGCACCACCATGACATTATTCAATCATTTTTCATTCTATATTCATTATTTAAATCGATGAAAGTGTTGTTCTTCTTGACTGGACTTGGGCCATTCCTCCATGGGAGTTAATCACGTGGCATTATTTATCTAAGAACTACTTCCTTGGCAATCACTGGAGTTGGGTCCATCTTATGAAAGTTAAGTATGGAGGACTATCCAATTATTAACTCATTTGATTGCGTAAGTCATGATGGTGTCATCCATCATTTGGCTTCTGTGGGATTGACACAGCAGGAGATCGGTACCAGAAGCAGTGCCCAGAGAATGAGGGGCACTGCCTTATACGGGGATTACTGTGTACGTAATAGTAGATTCTTAATAATCGAATGATTACATGATTTTTAAAAAAAAAACTGTACTGTTTTGCATCATCAGTTTCTGAGAGGTCTCAAGAGAACTGACCCATGAAGGACACAGTGACCACCGATTTTAAAAATGGAATAACTGAATGATCTCCTGATCAGGGAATCTCATCTAATGAACACTGTCGGGCTGATAACATGACACACCACCAACAATAAATCACTCTAAATAACCATATTAGAAAGCGGGGTACAGGACTTAATAGAGAACAGTCAATTGTGTAATCCAAAATTACTGAAAGAAACATAAGACACTGCTCAAAATTCTTAATCATCAGCCTAATGCAAATCTAAACAACTGTGAGAAACCATGGCATCAAGCTCCTCTAAAGGTAAGAGAATGAAGAGGAGTTTATTTTATTTTCAAAAAAGAGAAAAGTTTTATGGTAGAGGCGATTAATTCTGTTTTTTTCCATTGTAGAAATTAGAAAACTGAAGCATAGAAAACAGGTTTAAAATACTTATCATTGTACTTGAATGGCACAATGATGCTTTCGTTTTCGTGCTTATGTCACTATAGGCAAGTTGTAGCTTGAGAGACTGGTAAATATGTAGAACTCAAAAGAAAGAGCCCTGCTTTGTTTCTGTGAGAAACTCGGTGAGGGTGTAAGGGTAGTTCATTGGTGGGTATACTCCTTTTAGCATGCGGGAGGGGCACTAGAATGTGACAGAATGTTGGTTCATAAATGTTGCCTGGCAACCCTGCTTGCATTCTGTCTCCTGGTATCATGGGCCAAGGTCCAGAGAGCAGCTTCGAGAAAGTGTTATCATGGGACACTACAGTCTCCCAAGATAACTATCTCCTAAAACTTTTCATGACAGCATTTGATTCGCTTAAACAAATCATAGCCACACCTCTGGAAATGTGCCTACAGCTTTTACTGGTTAGTAAATTCAAGATTACCTAATCATCAGAGAACATAGTCTGTGGAGAAACAGTACAAAGTCTTCCGTTTATGAATACTCTCTCTCCTAAGAAGTGAAAGTATGGAACGAAAGATAATAAGACTCGCAATTATTCATCAAAAGGTGAGTTTGCCTTTGTTGACTTCCTTCAGGAAGGTGATAATCCATTTGATACAGTAGACTTAGGGATTGTTGTATTTCAGTCCATCTCTTTTGAGGCAGCCGTCCTACATTAAATATGTGATATCTTCTAAAAACGCTGCATACACAATGACAGTTCCGCATTTAAACATGTTACTACCCAACTCTGAGATTAAATAAGGGATGAACTTGGGAGTTTCCCACAATCATGTGGGAGTCAACTGAGACTCCATTGTGTGGAGTATGGCAGACCATTTCATCCTCTGAATTTATTGTTATTTGATTATTAAAATAGGACATTAGATAAACCATGATCAGTGGATTGAGGTGACGTGATGTGGGAGGCAAGTATTATAGACCATCTTATTGTCAATTATGCAGTTGCAATATTTAAATTAATCACGACAGCATCGTTCATGAGCCTGGTTTGGAGCCACCTTAGGGAAGTGGATGATGTTACATGAAATCATTATTTGATTATTTAATTATATAAAACAATGATTATATCGTCCATGACACCTGGAATCTGGTGTCACAGATCATCTAATTACATAATTAATGTATTTAAATTGACAATCTGTGTTCATCCCCAAGATAATGTAAACATTTGTATAGTAATGTAAACCACAATCCACCATTCCATGAAGAGGCCTGTAAAGCTCCCTCTTGTGGAGTTAATGTGCAATATCTTCACATTTTAGGATTCATTTTTTCAATTGATGATGATGACATCCTTCATGCCTGGATTCTGACCATGCTTCCCTGCCAGTAAAATGCTACATCACATATTTATTGTGACAGTTAGGTATTACTGACTTATTAAATTCATTAAGTTATGTAAACGAGCGACAATGACATCACCCTTTATGGTTAGGGTACAAATATCTGTCAGGGACAAGGTTAGGAAAGATATAGACATGGGCAGAGCATTTCTGAATGATCTATGCATCTCGCAGAGTACGAGGGATGCTGGATGATTGAGTCCAGATGTTTGCACGGTGCCAACCGAGAAGTACAAGGACTTCAACAAGGCCGGCACGGTGGTCTGGGTGTAGACTACCTGCTCTTCCTCCACATCTTCACAATGGTTTTGTTCTACCATGAGAAGAAGGTGTGGCACTAGCAGGTCGGCACCATCAATGAGACCTACTAAAAGTATGACGACTCAGAACAGGGAAGATCATCTCTCTCTCAGCTATGCTGGTGATGCCCCTGCTGCAGCCATCTTTTCAGCTGTTATCTACATCGTGGCTACTACTGCTACGCCAGGATTGGGCCCATTATCTCACGTCCTGCCGCACCACAACAGAGATTCAGGTGCTTGTGATAATGATGTCAGGCCAACAGAATTCATCAGGCCAGACACTATGATTATCTGGCGATTAACTGATGGCATTTTAAAAATGCGTGATGACAGCATACAGATTCTTACCTGGCAAGTCTGCCCAGGAATTGATGATACGAAAAAGGTCAATGGCTTACTTATTTAAAGATGGAATTATTAAATTCTTTCATTATATAATCCGTGATCCCTGAAATTTGGCTCCACCTTGTATCACACTCAATTGTGACAGACTACCTAACTATCTGATTATTTTATTATTCAAGTCTGTCTTTTTCTACTCCAGGAAGAGTGGAGTCTGGCAACCACCTTGTCGGTGTTAAATTGTATCTTGTGAATTCTTTCTTTCTTCCTTTCCTTCTTTCTTCCTTCCTTCCTTTCTTCCTTGCTTCCTTCCTTCCTTAATTCCTTCCTTTATTTAAATCTATGTTGATATCATTTTGTTATCTCTCTAGGGGTGAATTATGAGAAACTATCTCTTAATTCATTCATTTTTTTTGTTCAAATCTATGATTAAGTACTCAATTCCTCTTCATTATTGAGAAGTCATTTAGGCTACACGCATAAAACACCATCCACTTGTTTAATGTTTATTCATTTAATTATGAAAATCTGTCATTATGTATTCAGTGATCACTGGAGTTTTGAGCCTCCTTAGGGAAGACCTTTGTACCAGACAGTCACGTCATCTAATACTACACTTAGTTCTTTAACTGTTAAACTAGGAAATTAATTAATAATTCATCATTTGAATTACATATTTAAAATACAGGTAATGTTATGGACCATAAGTCCTTTTGGAGTCAGATTTTGGTAGTTGATGAGGTAATGTCATCTCATTACTTCACCATTTAGCTCTGTAAATAGATGGTTACATCAGCGATAGTTTTAGGACTTTGGTGCCATCTCATCAATGTTAATATAAAAGGCCCACTAATTAATTATCAATTTAATTTTTCAAATTGCTCAATATTCCAGGAAGAGATCAGTCTGACTACTCCATGTGAGATTTAAGTATGCACCACCATGACATTATTCAATCATTTTTCATTCTATATTCATTATTTAAATCGATGAAAGTGTTGTTCTTCTTGACTGGACTTGGGCCATTCCTCCATGGGAGTTAATCACGTGGCATTATTTATCTAAGAACTACTTCCTTGGCAATCACTGGAGTTGGGTCCATCTTATGAAAGTTAAGTATGGAGGACTATCCAATTATTAACTCATTTGATTGCGTAAGTCATGATGGTGTCATCCGTCATTTGGCTTCTGTGGGATTGACACAGCAGGAGATCGGTACCAGAAGCAGTGCCCAGAGAATGAGGGGCACTGCCTTATACGGGGATTACTGTGTACGTAATAGTAGATTCTTAATAATCGAATGATTACATGATTTTTAAAAAAAAAAACTGTACTGTTTTGCATCATCAGTTTCTGAGAGGTCTCAAGAGAACTGACCCATGAAGGACACAGTGACCACCGATTTTAAAAATGGAATAACTGAATGATCTCCTGATCAGGGAATCTCATCTAATGAACACTGTCGGGCTGATAACATGACACACCACCAACAATAAATCACTCTAAATAACCATATTAGAAAGCGGGGTACAGGACTTAATAGAGAACAGTCAATTGTGTAATCCAAAATTACTGAAAGAAACATAAGACACTGCTCAAAATTCTTAATCATCAGCCTAATGCAAATCTAAACAACTGTGAGAAACCATGGCATCAAGCTCCTCTAAACGTAAGAGAATGAAGAGGAGTTTATTTTATTTTCAAAAAAGAGAAAAGTTTTATGGTAGAGGCGATTAATTCTGTTTTTTTCCATTGTAGAAATTAGAAAACTGAAGCATAGAAAACAGGTTTAAAATACTTATCATTGTACTTGAATGGCACAATGATGCTTTCGTTTTCGTGCTTATGTCACTATAGGCAAGTTGTAGCTTGAGAGACTGGTAAATATGTAGAACTCAAAAGAAAGAGCCCTGCTTTGTTTCTGTGAGAAACTCGGTGAGGGTGTAAGGGTAGTTCATTGGTGGGTATACTCCTTTTAGCATGCGGGAGGGGCACTAGAATGTGACAGAATGTTGGTTCATAAATGTTGCCTGGCAACCCTGCTTGCATTCTGTCTCCTGGTATCATGGGCCAAGGTCCAGAGAGCAGCTTCGAGAAAGTGTTATCATGGGACATTACAGTCTCCCAAGATAACTATCTCCTAAAACTTTTCATGACAGCATTTGATTCGCTTAAACAAATCATAGCCACACCTCTGGAAATGTGCCTACAGCTTTTACTGGTTAGTAAATTCAAGATTACCTAATCATCAGAGAACATAGTCTGTGGAGAAACAGTACAAAGTCTTCCGTTTATGAATACTCTCTCTCCTAAGAAGTGAAAGTATGGAACGAAAGATAATAAGACTCACAATTATTCATCAAAAGGTGAGTTTGCCTTTGTTGACTTCCTTCAGGAAGGTGATAATCCATTTGATACAGTAGACTTAGGGATTGTTGTATTTCAGTCCATCTCTTTTGAGGCAGCCGTCCTACATTAAATATGTGATATCTTCTAAAAACGCTGCATACAGAATGACAGTTCCGCATTTAAACATGTTACTACCCAACTCTGAGATTAAATAAGGGATGAACTTGGGAGTTTCCCACAATCATGTGGGAGTCAACTGAGACTCCATTGTGTGGAGTATGGCAGACCATTTCATCCTCTGAATTTATTGTTATTTGATTATTAAAATAGGACATTAGATAATCCATGATCAGTGGATTGAGGTGACTTGATGTGGGAGGCAAGTATTATAGACCATCTTATTGTCAATTATGCAGTTGCAATATTTAAATTAATCATGAGAGCATCGTTCATGAGCCTGGTTTGGAGCCACCTTAGGGAAGTGGATGATGTTACATGAAATCATTATTTGATTATTTAATTATATAAAACAATGATTATATCGTCCATGACACCTGGAATCTGGTGTCACAGATCATCTAATTACATAATTAATGTATTTAAATTGACAATCTGTGTTCATCCCCAAGATAATGTAAACATTTGTATAGAAATGTAAACCACAATCCACCATTCCATGAAGAGGCCTGTAAAGCTCCCTCTTGTGGAGTTAATGTGCAATATCATCACATTTTAGGATTCATTTTTTCAATTGATGATGATGACATCCTTCATGCCTGGATTCTGACCATGCTTCCCTGTCAGTAAAATGCTACATCACATATTTATTGTGACAGTTAGGTATTACTGACTTATTAAATTCATTAAGTTATGTAAACGAGCGACAATGACATCACCCTTTATGGTTAGGGTGCAAATATCTTACAGGGACAAGGTTAGGAAAGATATAGACATGGGCAGAGCATTTTCTGAATGATCTATGCATCTCGCAGAGTACGAGGGATGCTGGATGATTGAGTCCAGATGGTTGCACGGTGCCAACCGAGAAGTACAAGGACTTCAACAAGGCCGGCACGGTGGTCTGGGTGTTGACTACCTGCTCTTCCTCCACATCTTCACAATGGTTTTGTTCTACCATGAGAAGAAGGAGTGGCACTAGCAGGTCGGCACCATCACCGAGACCTGCTAAAAGGATGACGACTCAGAACAGGGAAGAACATCTCTCTCTCAGCTATGCTGGTGATGCCCCTGCTGCAGCCATCTTTTCAGCTGTTATCAACATCGTGGCTACTACTGCTACGCCAGGATTGGGCCCATTATCTCACGTCCTGCCGCACCACGACAGAGATTCAGGTGCTTGTGATAATGATGTCAGGCCAACAGAATTCATCAGGCCAGACACTATGATTATCTGGCGATTAACTGATGGCATTTTAAAAATGCGTGATGACAGCATACAGTTTCTTACCTGGCAAGTCTGCCCAGGAATTGATGATACGAAAAAAGGTCAATGGCTTACTTATTTAAAGATGGAATTATTAAATTCTTTCATTATATAATCCGTGATCCCTGAAATTTGGCTCCACCTTGTATCACACTCAATTGTGACAGACTACCTAACTATCTGATTATTTTATTATTCAAGTCTGTCTTTTTCTACTCCAGGAAGAGTGGAGTCTGGGATCCACCTTGTCGGTGTTAAATTGTATCTTGTGAATTCTTTCTTTCTTTCTTCCTTCTTCCTTCCTCCTTTCTTCCTTCCTTCCTTCCTTCCTTCCTTTCTTAATTCCTTCCTTTATTTAAATCTATGTTGATATCAATTTGTTATCTCTCTAGGGGTGAATTATGAGAAACTATCTCTTAATTCATTCATTTTTTTTGTTCAAATCTATGATTAAGTACTCAATTCCTCTTCAGTATTGAGAAGTCATTTAGGCTACATGCATAAAACACCATCCACTTGTTTAATGTTTATTCATTTAATTATGAAAATCTGTCATTATGTATTCAGTGATCACTGGAGTTTTGAGCCTCCTTAGGGAAGACCTTTGTACCAGACAGTCACGTCATCTAATACTACACTTAGTTCTTTAACTGTTAAACTAGGAAATTAATTAATAATTCATCATTTGAATTACATATTTAAAATACAGGTAATGTTATGGACCATAAGTCCTTTTGGAGTCAGATTTTGGTAGTTGATGAGGTAATGTCATCTCATTACTTCACCATTTAGCTCTGTAAATAGATGGTTACATCAGCGATAGTTTTAGGACTTTGGTGCCATCTCATCAATGTAATATAAAAGGCCCACTAATTAATTATCAATTTAATTTTTCAAATTGCTCTCAATATTCCAGGAAGAGATCAGTCTGACTACTCCATGTGAGATTTAAGTATGCACCACCATGACATTATTCAATCATTTTTCATTCTATATTCATTATTTAAATCGATGAAGGTGTTGTTCTTCTTGACTGGACTTGGGCCATTCCTCCATGGGAGTTAATCACGTGGCATTATTTAATTATCTAAGAACTACTTCCTTGGCAATCACTGGAGTTGGGTCCATCTTATGAAAGTTAAGTATGGAGGACTATCCAATTATTAACTCATTTGATTGCGTAAGTCATGATGGTGTCATCCGTCATTTGGCTTCTGTGGGATTGACACAGCAGGAGATCGGTACCAGAAGCAGTGCCCAGAGAATGAGGGGCACTGCCTTATACGGGGATTACTGTGTACGTAATAGTAGATTCTTAATAATCGAATGATTACATGATTTTTAAAAAAAAAACTGTACTGTTTTGCATCATCAGTTTCTGAGAGGTCTCAAGAGAACTGACCCATGAAGGACACAGTGACCACCGATTTTAAAAATGGAATAACTGAATGATCTCCTGATCAGGGAATCTCATCTAATGAACACTGTCGGGCTGATAACATGACACACCACCAACAATAAATCACTCTAAATAACCATATTAGAAAGCGGGGTACAGGACTTAATAGAGAACAGTCAATTGTGTAATCCAAAATTACTGAAAGAAACATAAGACACTGCTCAAAATTCTTAATCATCAGCCTAATGCAAATCTAAACAACTGTGAGAAACCATGGCATCAAGCTCCTCTAAAGGTAAGAGAATGAAGAGGAGTTTATTTTATTTTCAAAAAAGAGAAAAGTTTTATGGTAGAGGCGATTAATTCTGTTTTTTTCCATTGTAGAAATTAGAAAACTGAAGCATAGAAAACAGGTTTAAAATACTTATCATTGTACTTGAATGGCACAATGATGCTTTCGTTTTCGTGCTTATGTCACTATAGGCAAGTTGTAGCTTGAGAGACTGGTAAATATGTAGAACTCAAAAGAAAGAGCCCTGCTTTGTTTCTGTGAGAAACTCGGTGAGGGTGTAAGGGTAGTTCATTGGTGGGTATACTCCTTTTAGCATGCGGGAGGGGCACTAGAATGTGACAGAATGTTGGTTCATAAATGTTGCCTGGCAACCCTGCTTGCATTCTGTCTCCTGGTATCATGGGCCAAGGTCCAGAGAGCAGCTTCGAGAAAGTGTTATCATGGGACACTACAGTCTCCCAAGATAACTATCTCCTAAAACTTTTCATGACAGCATTTGATTCGCTTAAACAAATCATAGCCACACCTCTGGAAATGTGCCTACAGCTTTTACTGGTTAGTAAATTCAAGATTACCTAATCATCAGAGAACATAGTCTGTGGAGAAACAGTACAAAGTCTTCCGTTTATGAATACTCTCTCTCCTAAGAAGTGAAAGTATGGAACGAAAGATAATAAGACTCGCAATTATTCATCAAAAGGTGAGTTTGCCTTTGTTGACTTCCTTCAGGAAGGTGATAATCCATTTGATACAGTAGACTTAGGGATTGTTGTATTTCAGTCCATCTCTTTTGAGGCAGCCGTCCTACATTAAATATGTGATATCTTCTAAAAACGCTGCATACACAATGACAGTTCCGCATTTAAACATGTTACTACCCAACTCTGAGATTAAATAAGGGATGAACTTGGGAGTTTCCCACAATCATGTGGGAGTCAACTGAGACTCCATTGTGTGGAGTATGGCAGACCATTTCATCCTCTGAATTTATTGTTATTTGATTATTAAAATAGGACATTAGATAAACCATGATCAGTGGATTGAGGTGACGTGATGTGGGAGGCAAGTATTATAGACCATCTTATTGTCAATTATGCAGTTGCAATATTTAAATTAATCACGACAGCATCGTTCATGAGCCTGGTTTGGAGCCACCTTAGGGAAGTGGATGATGTTACATGAAATCATTATTTGATTATTTAATTATATAAAACAATGATTATATCGTCCATGACACCTGGAATCTGGTGTCACAGATCATCTAATTACATAATTAATGTATTTAAATTGACAATCTGTGTTCATCCCCAAGATAATGTAAACATTTGTATAGTAATGTAAACCACAATCCACCATTCCATGAAGAGGCCTGTAAAGCTCCCTCTTGTGGAGTTAATGTGCAATATCATCACATTTTAGGGTTCATTTTTTCAATTGATGATGATGACATCCTTCATGCCTGGATTCTGACCATGCTTCCCTGCCAGTAAAATGCTACATCACATATTTATTGTGACAGTTAGGTATTACTGACTTATTAAATTCATTAAGTTATGTAAACGAGCGACAATGACATCACCCTTTATGGTTAGGGTGCAAATATCTGTCAGGGACAAGGTTAGGAAAGATATAGACATGGGCAGAGCATTTCTGAATGATCTATGCATCTCGCAGAGTACGAGGGATGCTGGATGATTGAGTCCAGATGTTTGCACGGTGCCAACCGAGAAGTACAAGGACTTCAACAAGGCCGGCACGGTGGTCTGGGTGTAGACTACCTGCTCTTCCTCCACATCTTCACAATGGTTTTGTTCTACCATGAGAAGAAGGTGTGGCACTAGCAGGTCGGCACCATCAATGAGACCTACTAAAAGTATGACGACTCAGAACAGGGAAGATCATCTCTCTCTCAGCTATGCTGGTGATGCCCCTGCTGCAGCCATCTTTTCAGCTGTTATCTACATCGTGGCTACTACTGCTACGCCAGGATTGGGCCCATTATCTCACGTCCTGCCGCACCACAACAGAGATTCAGGTGCTTGTGATAATGATGTCAGGCCAACAGAATTCATCAGGCCAGACACTATGATTATCTGGCGATTAACTGATGGCATTTTAAAAATGCGTGATGACAGCATACAGATTCTTACCTGGCAAGTCTGCCCAGGAATTGATGATACGAAAAAAGGTCAATGGCTTACTTATTTAAAGATGGAATTATTAAATTCTTTCATTATATAATCCGTGATCCCTGAAATTTGGCTCCACCTTGTATCACACTCAATTGTGACAGACTACCTAACTATCTGATTATTTTATTATTCAAGTCTGTCTTTTTCTACTCCAGGAAGAGTGGAGTCTGGCAACCACCTTGTCGGTGTTAAATTGTATCTTGTGAATTCTTTCTTTCTTCCTTTCCTTCTTTCTTCCTTCCTTCCTTTCTTCCTTCCTTTCTTCCTTCCTTCCTTCCTTCCTTAATTCCTTCCTTTATTTAAATCTATGTTGATATCATTTTGTTATCTCTCTAGGGGTGAATTATGAGAAACTATCTCTTAATTCATTCATTTTTTTTGTTCAAATCTATGATTAAGTACTCAATTCCTCTTCATTATTGAGAAGTCATTTAGGCTACACGCATAAAACACCATCCACTTGTTTAATGTTTATTCATTTAATTATGAAAATCTGTCATTATGTATTCAGTGATCACTGGAGTTTTGAGCCTCCTTAGGGAAGACCTTTGTACCAGACAGTCACGTCATCTAATACTACACTTAGTTCTTTAACTGTTAAACTAGGAAATTAATTAATAATTCATCATTTGAATTACATATTTAAAATACAGGTAATGTTATGGACCATAAGTCCTTTTGGAGTCAGATTTTGGTAGTTGATGAGGTAATGTCATCTCATTACTTCACCATTTAGCTCTGTAAATAGATGGTTACATCAGCGATAGTTTTAGGACTTTGGTGCCATCTCATCAATGTTAATATAAAAGGCCCACTAATTAATTATCAATTTAATTTTTCAAATTGCTCAATATTCCAGGAAGAGATCAGTCTGACTACTCCATGTGAGATTTAAGTATGCACCACCATGACATTATTCAATCATTTTTCATTCTATATTCATTATTTAAATCGATGAAAGTGTTGTTCTTCTTGACTGGACTTGGGCCATTCCTCCATGGGAGTTAATCACGTGGCATTATTTATCTAAGAACTACTTCCTTGGCAATCACTGGAGTTGGGTCCATCTTATGAAAGTTAAGTATGGAGGACTATCCAATTATTAACTCATTTGATTGCGTAAGTCATGATGGTGTCATCCGTCATTTGGCTTCTGTGGGATTGACACAGCAGGAGATCGGTACCAGAAGCAGTGCCCAGAGAATGAGGGGCACTGCCTTATACGGGGATTACTGTGTACGTAATAGTAGATTCTTAATAATCGAATGATTACATGATTTTTAAAAAAAAAACTGTACTGTTTTGCATCATCAGTTTCTGAGAGGTCTCAAGAGAACTGACCCATGAAGGACACAGTGACCACCGATTTTAAAAATGGAATAACTGAATGATCTCCTGATCAGGGAATCTCATCTAATGAACACTGTCGGGCTGATAACATGACACACCACCAACAATAAATCACTCTAAATAACCATATTAGAAAGCGGGGTACAGGACTTAATAGAGAACAGTCAATTGTGTAATCCAAAATTACTGAAAGAAACATAAGACACTGCTCAAAATTCTTAATCATCAGCCTAATGCAAATCTAAACAACTGTGAGAAACCATGGCATCAAGCTCCTCTAAAGGTAAGAGAATGAAGAGGAGTTTATTTTATTTTCAAAAAAGAGAAAAGTTTTATGGTAGAGGCGATTAATTCTGTTTTTTTCCATTGTAGAAATTAGAAAACTGAAGCATAGAAAACAGGTTTAAAATACTTATCATTGTACTTGAATGGCACAATGATGCTTTCGTTTTCGTGCTTATGTCACTATAGGCAAGTTGTAGCTTGAGAGACTGGTAAATATGTAGAACTCAAAAGAAAGAGCCCTGCTTTGTTTCTGTGAGAAACTCGGTGAGGGTGTAAGGGTAGTTCATTGGTGGGTATACTCCTTTTAGCATGCGGGAGGGGCACTAGAATGTGACAGAATGTTGGTTCATAAATGTTGCCTGGCAACCCTGCTTGCATTCTGTCTCCTGGTATCATGGGCCAAGGTCCAGAGAGCAGCTTCGAGAAAGTGTTATCATGGGACATTACAGTCTCCCAAGATAACTATCTCCTAAAACTTTTCATGACAGCATTTGATTCGCTTAAACAAATCATAGCCACACCTCTGGAAATGTGCCTACAGCTTTTACTGGTTAGTAAATTCAAGATTACCTAATCATCAGAGAACATAGTCTGTGGAGAAACAGTACAAAGTCTTCCGTTTATGAATACTCTCTCTCCTAAGAAGTGAAAGTATGGAACGAAAGATAATAAGACTCACAATTATTCATCAAAAGGTGAGTTTGCCTTTGTTGACTTCCTTCAGGAAGGTGATAATCCATTTGATACAGTAGACTTAGGGATTGTTGTATTTCAGTCCATCTCTTTTGAGGCAGCCGTCCTACATTAAATATGTGATATCTTCTAAAAACGCTGCATACAGAATGACAGTTCCGCATTTAAACATGTTACTACCCAACTCTGAGATTAAATAAGGGATGAACTTGGGAGTTTCCCACAATCATGTGGGAGTCAACTGAGACTCCATTGTGTGGAGTATGGCAGACCATTTCATCCTCTGAATTTATTGTTATTTGATTATTAAAATAGGACATTAGATAATCCATGATCAGTGGATTGAGGTGACTTGATGTGGGAGGCAAGTATTATAGACCATCTTATTGTCAATTATGCAGTTGCAATATTTAAATTAATCATGAGAGCATCGTTCATGAGCCTGGTTTGGAGCCACCTTAGGGAAGTGGATGATGTTACATGAAATCATTATTTGATTATTTAATTATATAAAACAATGATTATATCGTCCATGACACCTGGAATCTGGTGTCACAGATCATCTAATTACATAATTAATGTATTTAAATTGACAATCTGTGTTCATCCCCAAGATAATGTAAACATTTGTATAGTAATGTAAACCACAATCCACCATTCCATGAAGAGGCCTGTAAAGCTCCCTCTTGTGGAGTTAATGTGCAATATCATCACATTTTAGGATTCATTTTTTCAATTGATGATGATGACATCCTTCATGCCTGGATTCTGACCATGCTTCCCTGTCAGTAAAATGCTACATCACATATTTATTGTGACAGTTAGGTATTACTGACTTATTAAATTCATTAAGTTATGTAAACGAGCGACAATGACATCACCCTTTATGGTTAGGGTGCAAATATCTTACAGGGACAAGGTTAGGAAAGATATAGACATGGGCAGAGCATTTTCTGAATGATCTATGCATCTCGCAGAGTACGAGGGATGCTGGATGATTGAGTCCAGATGGTTGCACGGTGCCAACCGAGAAGTACAAGGACTTCAACAAGGCCGGCACGGTGGTCTGGGTGTTGACTACCTGCTCTTCCTCCACATCTTCACAATGGTTTTGTTCTACCATGAGAAGAAGGAGTGGCACTAGCAGGTCGGCACCATCACCGAGACCTGCTAAAAGGATGACGACTCAGAACAGGGAAGAACATCTCTCTCTCAGCTATGCTGGTGATGCCCCTGCTGCAGCCATCTTTTCAGCTGTTATCAACATCGTGGCTACTACTGCTACGCCAGGATTGGGCCCATTATCTCACGTCCTGCCGCACCACGACAGAGATTCAGGTGCTTGTGATAATGATGTCAGGCCAACAGAATTCATCAGGCCAGACACTATGATTATCTGGCGATTAACTGATGGCATTTTAAAAATGCGTGATGACAGCATACAGTTTCTTACCTGGCAAGTCTGCCCAGGAATTGATGATACGAAAAAAGGTCAATGGCTTACTTATTTAAAGATGGAATTATTAAATTCTTTCATTATATAATCCGTGATCCCTGAAATTTGGCTCCACCTTGTATCACACTCAATTGTGACAGACTACCTAACTATCTGATTATTTTATTATTCAAGTCTGTCTTTTTCTACTCCAGGAAGAGTGGAGTCTGGGATCCACCTTGTCGGTGTTAAATTGTATCTTGTGAATTCTTTCTTTCTTCCTTTCCTTCTTTCTTCCTTCCTTCCTTTCTTCCTTCCTTTCTTCCTTCCTTCCTTCCTTTCTTAATTCCTTCCTTTATTTAAATCTATGTTGATATCAATTTGTTATCTCTCTAGGGGTGAATTATGAGAAACTATCTCTTAATTCATTCATTTTTTTGTTCAAATCTATGATTAAGTACTCAATTCCTCTTCAGTATTGAGAAGTCATTTAGGCTACACGCATAAAACACCATCCACTTGTTTAATGTTTATTCATTTAATTATGAAAATCTGTCATTATGTATTCAGTGATCACTGGAGTTTTGAGCCTCCTTAGGGAAGACCTTTGTACCAGACAGTCACGTCATCTAATACTACACTTAGTTCTTTAACTGTTAAACTAGGAAATTAATTAATAATTCATCATTTGAATTACATATTTAAAATACAGGTAATGTTATGGACCATAAGTCCTTTTGGAGTCAGATTTTGGTAGTTGATGAGGTAATGTCATCTCATTACTTCACCATTTAGCTCTGTAAATAGATGGTTACATCAGCGATAGTTTTAGGACTTTGGTGCCATCTCATCAATGTAATATAAAAGGCCCACTAATTAATTATCAATTTAATTTTTCAAATTGCTCTCAATATTCCAGGAAGAGATCAGTCTGACTACTCCATGTGAGATTTAAGTATGCACCACCATGACATTATTCAATCATTTTTCATTCTATATTCATTATTTAAATCGATGAAAGTGTTGTTCTTCTTGACTGGACTTGGGCCATTCCTCCATGGGAGTTAATCACGTGGCATTATTTAATTTAAGAACTACTTCCTTGGCAATCACTGGAGTTGGGTCCATCTTATGAAAGTTAAGTATGGAGGACTATCCAATTATTAACTCATTTGATTGCGTAAGTCATGATGGTGTCATCCGTCATTTGGCTTCTGTGGGATTGACACAGCAGGAGATCGGTACCAGAAGCAGTGCCCAGAGAATGAGGGGCACTGCCTTATACGGGGATTACTGTGTACGTAATAGTAGATTCTTAATAATCGAATGATTACATGATTTTTAAAAAAAAACTGTACTGTTTTGCATCATCAGTTTCTGAGAGGTCTCAAGAGAACTGACCCATGAAGGACACAGTGACCACCGATTTTAAAAATGGAATAACTGAATGATCTCCTGATCAGGGAATCTCATCTAATGAACACTGTCGGGCTGATAACATGACACACCACCAACAATAAATCACTCTAAATAACCATATTAGAAAGCGGGGTACAGGACTTAATAGAGAACAGTCAATTGTGTAATCCAAAATTACTGAAAGAAACATAAGACACTGCTCAAAATTCTTAATCATCAGCCTAATGCAAATCTAAACAACTGTGAGAAACCATGGCATCAAGCTCCTCTAAAGGTAAGAGAATGAAGAGGAGTTTATTTTATTTTCAAAAAAGAGAAAAGTTTTATGGTAGAGGCGATTAATTCTGTTTTTTTCCATTGTAGAAATTAGAAAACTGAAGCATAGAAAACAGGTTTAAAATACTTATCATTGTACTTGAATGGCACAATGATGCTTTCGTTTCGTGCTTATGTCACTATAGGCAAGTTGTAGCTTGAGAGACTGGTAAATATGTAGAACTCAAAAGAAAGAGCCCTGCTTTGTTTCTGTGAGAAACTCGGTGAGGGTGTAAGGGTAGTTCATTGGTGGGTATACTCCTTTTAGCATGCGGGAGGGGCACTAGAATGTGACAGAATGTTGGTTCATAAATGTTGCCTGGCAACCCTGCTTGCATTCTGTCTCCTGGTATCATGGGCCAAGGTCCAGAGAGCAGCTTCGAGAAAGTGTTATCATGGGACACTACAGTCTCCCAAGATAACTATCTCCTAAAACTTTTCATGACAGCATTTGATTCGCTTAAACAAATCATAGCCACACCTCTGGAAATGTGCCTACAGCTTTTACTGGTTAGTAAATTCAAGATTACCTAATCATCAGAGAACATAGTCTGTGGAGAAACAGTACAAAGTCTTCCGTTTATGAATACTCTCTCTCCTAAGAAGTGAAAGTATGGAACAAAAGATAATAAGACTCGCAATTATTCATCAAAAGGTGAGTTTGCCTTTGTTGACTTCCTTCAGGAAGGTGATAATCCATTTGATACAGTAGACTTAGGGATTGTTGTATTTCAGTCCATCTCTTTTGAGGCAGCCGTCCTACATTAAATATGTGATATCTTCTAAAAACGCTGCATACACAATGACAGTTCCGCATTTAAACATGTTACTACCCAACTCTGAGATTAAATAAGGGATGAACTTGGGAGTTTCCCACAATCATGTGGGAGTCAACTGAGACTCCATTGTGTGGAGTATGGCAGACCATTTCATCCTCTGAATTTATTGTTATTTGATTATTAAAATAGGACATTAGATAAACCATGATCAGTGGATTGAGGTGACGTGATGTGGGAGGCAAGTATTATAGACCATCTTATTGTCAATTATGCAGTTGCAATATTTAAATTAATCACGACAGCATCGTTCATGAGCCTGGTTTGGAGCCACCTTAGGGAAGTGGATGATGTTACATGAAATCATTATTTGATTATTTAATTATATAAAACAATGATTATATCGTCCATGACACCTGGAATCTGGTGTCACAGATCATCTAATTACATAATTAATGTATTTAAATTGACAATCTGTGTTCATCCCCAAGATAATGTAAACATTTGTATAGTAATGTAAACCACAATCCACCATTCCATGAAGAGGCCTGTAAAGCTCCCTCTTGTGGAGTTAATGTGCAATATCTTCACATTTTAGGATTCATTTTTTCAATTGATGATGATGACATCCTTCATGCCTGGATTCTGACCATGCTTCCCTGCCAGTAAAATGCTACATCACATATTTATTGTGACAGTTAGGTATTACTGACTTATTAAATTCATTAAGTTATGTAAACGAGCGACAATGACATCACCCTTTATGGTTAGGGTGCAAATATCTGTCAGGGACAAGGTTAGGAAAGATATAGACATGGGCAGAGCATTTTCTGAATGATCTATGCATCTCGCAGAGTACGAGGGATGCTGGATGATTGAGTCCAGATGTTTGCACGGTGCCAACCGAGAAGTACAAGGACTTCAACAAGGCCGGCACGGTGGTCTGGGTGTTGACTACCTGCTCTTCCTCCACATCTTCACAATGGTTTTGTTCTACCATGAGAAGAAGGTGTGGCACTAGCAGGTCGGCACCATCAATGAGACCTACTAAAAGGATGACGACTCAGAACAGGGAAGATCATCTCTCTCTCAGCTATGCTGGTGATGCCCCTGCTGCAGCCATCTTTTCAGCTGTTATCTACATCGTGGCTACTACTGCTACGCCAGGATTGGGCCCATTATCTCACGTCCTGCCGCACCACAACAGAGATTCAGGTGCTTGTGATAATGATGTCAGGCCAACAGAATTCATCAGGCCAGACACTATGATTATCTGGCGATTAACTGATGGCATTTTAAAAATGCGTGATGACAGCATACAGATTCTTACCTGGCAAGTCTGCCCAGGAATTGATGATACGAAAAAAGGTCAATGGCTTACTTATTTAAAGATGGAATTATTAAATTCTTTCATTATATAATCCGTGATCCCTGAAATTTGGCTCCACCTTGTATCACACTCAATTGTGACAGACTACCTAACTATCTGATTATTTTATTATTCAAGTCTGTCTTTTTCTACTCCAGGAAGAGTGGAGTCTGGCAACCACCTTGTCGGTGTTAAATTGTATCTTGTGAATTCTTTCTTTCTTCCTTTCCTTCTTTCTTCCTTCCTTCCTTTCTTCCTTCCTTTCTTCCTTCCTTCCTTCCTTCCTTAATTCCTTCCTTTATTTAAATCTATGTTGATATCATTTTGTTATCTCTCTAGGGGTGAATTATGAGAAACTATCTCTTAATTCATTCATTTTTTTTGTTCAAATCTATGATTAAGTACTCAATTCCTCTTCAGTATTGAGAAGTCATTTAGGCTACACGCATAAAACACCATCCACTTGTTTAATGTTTATTCATTTAATTATGAAAATCTGTCATTATGTATTCAGTGATCACTGGAGTTTTGAGCCTCCTTAGGGAAGACCTTTGTACCAGACAGTCACGTCATCTAATACTACACTTAGTTCTTTAACTGTTAAACTAGGAAATTAATTAATAATTCATCATTTGAATTACATATTTAAAATACAGGTAATGTTATGGACCATAAGTCCTTTTGGAGTCAGATTTTGGTAGTTGATGAGGTAATGTCATCTCATTACTTCACCATTTAGCTCTGTAAATAGATGGTTACATCAGCGATAGTTTTAGGACTTTGGTGCCATCTCATCAATGTTAATATAAAAGGCCCACTAATTAATTATCAATTTAATTTTTCAAATTGCTCAATATTCCAGGAAGAGATCAGTCTGACTACTCCATGTGAGATTTAAGTATGCACCACCATGACATTATTCAATCATTTTTCATTCTATATTCATTATTTAAATCGATGAAAGTGTTGTTCTTCTTGACTGGACTTGGGCCATTCCTCCATGGGAGTTAATCACGTGGCATTATTTATCTAAGAACTACTTCCTTGGCAATCACTGGAGTTGGGTCCATCTTATGAAAGTTAAGTATGGAGGACTATCCAATTATTAACTCATTTGATTGCGTAAGTCATGATGGTGTCATCCGTCATTTGGCTTCTGTGGGATTGACACAGCAGGAGATCGGTACCAGAAGCAGTGCCCAGAGAATGAGGGGCACTGCCTTATACGGGGATTACTGTGTACGTAATAGTAGATTCTTAATAATCGAATGATTACATGATTTTTAAAAAAAAAAACTGTACTGTTTTGCATCATCAGTTTCTGAGAGGTCTCAAGAGAACTGACCCATGAAGGACACAGTGACCACCGATTTTAAAAATGGAATAACTGAATGATCTCCTGATCAGGGAATCTCATCTAATGAACACTGTCGGGCTGATAACATGACACACCACCAACAATAAATCACTCTAAATAACCATATTAGAAAGCGGGGTACAGGACTTAATAGAGAACAGTCAATTGTGTAATCCAAAATTACTGAAAGAAACATAAGACACTGCTCAAAATTCTTAATCATCAGCCTAATGCAAATCTAAACAACTGTGAGAAACCATGGCATCAAGCTCCTCTAAACGTAAGAGAATGAAGAGGAGTTTATTTTATTTTCAAAAAAGAGAAAAGTTTTATGGTAGAGGCGATTAATTCTGTTTTTTTCCATTGTAGAAATTAGAAAACTGAAGCATAGAAAACAGGTTTAAAATACTTATCATTGTACTTGAATGGCACAATGATGCTTTCGTTTCGTGCTTATGTCACTATAGGCAAGTTGTAGCTTGAGAGACTGGTAAATATGTAGAACTCAAAAGAAAGAGCCCTGCTTTGTTTCTGTGAGAAACTCGGTGAGGGTGTAAGGGTAGTTCATTGGTGGGTATACTCCTTTTAGCATGCGGGAGGGGCACTAGAATGTGACAGAATGTTGGTTCATAAATGTTGCCTGGCAACCCTGCTTGCATTCTGTCTCCTGGTATCATGGGCCAAGGTCCAGAGAGCAGCTTCGAGAAAGTGTTATCATGGGACACTACAGTCTCCCAAGATAACTATCTCCTAAAACTTTTCATGACAGCATTTGATTCGCTTAAACAAATCATAGCCACACCTCTGGAAATGTGCCTACAGCTTTTACTGGTTAGTAAATTCAAGATTACCTAATCATCAGAGAACATAGTCTGTGGAGAAACAGTACAAAGTCTTCCGTTTATGAATACTCTCTCTCCTAAGAAGTGAAAGTATGGAACGAAAGATAATAAGACTCACAATTATTCATCAAAAGGTGAGTTTGCCTTTGTTGACTTCCTTCAGGAAGGTGATAATCCATTTGATACAGTAGACTTAGGGATTGTTGTATTTCAGTCCATCTCTTTTGAGGCAGCCGTCCTACATTAAATATGTGATATCTTCTAAAAACGCTGCATACAGAATGACAGTTCCGCATTTAAACATGTTACTACCCAACTCTGAGATTAAATAAGGGATGAACTTGGGAGTTTCCCACAATCATGTGGGAGTCAACTGAGACTCCATTGTGTGGAGTATGGCAGACCATTTCATCCTCTGAATTTATTGTTATTTGATTATTAAAATAGGACATTAGATAAACCATGATCAGTGGATTGAGGTGACGTGATGTGGGAGGCAAGTATTATAGACCATCTTATTGTCAATTATGCAGTTGCAATATTTAAATTAATCACGACAGCATCGTTCATGAGCCTGGTTTGGAGCCACCTTAGGGAAGTGGATGATGTTACATGAAATCATTATTTGATTATTTAATTATATAAAACAATGATTATATCGTCCATGACACCTGGAATCTGGTGTCACAGATCATCTAATTACATAATTAATGTATTTAAATTGACAATCTGTGTTCATCCCCAAGATAATGTAAACATTTGTATAGTAATGTAAACCACAATCCACCATTCCATGAAGAGGCCTGTAAAGCTCCCTCTTGTGGAGTTAATGTGCAATATCTTCACATTTTAGGATTCATTTTTTCAATTGATGATGATGACATCCTTCATGCCTGGATTCTGACCATGCTTCCCTGCCAGTAAAATGCTACATCACATATTTATTGTGACAGTTAGGTATTACTGACTTATTAAATTCATTAAGTTATGTAAACGAGCGACAATGACATCACCCTTTATGGTTAGGGTACAAATATCTGTCAGGGACAAGGTTAGGAAAGATATAGACATGGGCAGAGCATTTCTGAATGATCTATGCATCTCGCAGAGTACGAGGGATGCTGGATGATTGAGTCCAGATGTTTGCACGGTGCCAACCGAGAAGTACAAGGACTTCAACAAGGCCGGCACGGTGGTCTGGGTGTAGACTACCTGCTCTTCCTCCACATCTTCACAATGGTTTTGTTCTACCATGAGAAGAAGGTGTGGCACTAGCAGGTCGGCACCATCAATGAGACCTACTAAAAGTATGACGACTCAGAACAGGGAAGATCATCTCTCTCTCAGCTATGCTGGTGATGCCCCTGCTGCAGCCATCTTTTCAGCTGTTATCTACATCGTGGCTACTACTGCTACGCCAGGATTGGGCCCATTATCTCACGTCCTGCCGCACCACAACAGAGATTCAGGTGCTTGTGATAATGATGTCAGGCCAACAGAATTCATCAGGCCAGACACTATGATTATCTGGCGATTAACTGATGGCATTTTAAAAATGCGTGATGACAGCATACAGATTCTTACCTGGCAAGTCTGCCCAGGAATTGATGATACGAAAAAAGGTCAATGGCTTACTTATTTAAAGATGGAATTATTAAATTCTTTCATTATATAATCCGTGATCCCTGAAATTTGGCTCCACCTTGTATCACACTCAATTGTGACAGACTACCTAACTATCTGATTATTTTATTATTCAAGTCTGTCTTTTTCTACTCCAGGAAGAGTGGAGTCTGGCAACCACCTTGTCGGTGTTAAATTGTATCTTGTGAATTCTTTCTTTCTTCCTTTCCTTCTTTCTTCCTTCCTTCCTTTCTTCCTTCCTTTCTTCCTTGCTTCCTTCCTTCCTTAATTCCTTCCTTTATTTAAATCTATGTTGATATCATTTTGTTATCTCTCTAGGGGTGAATTATGAGAAACTATCTCTTAATTCATTCATTTTTTTTGTTCAAATCTATGATTAAGTACTCAATTCCTCTTCATTATTGAGAAGTCATTTAGGCTACACGCATAAAACACCATCCACTTGTTTAATGTTTATTCATTTAATTATGAAAATCTGTCATTATGTATTCAGTGATCACTGGAGTTTTGAGCCTCCTTAGGGAAGACCTTTGTACCAGACAGTCACGTCATCTAATACTACACTTAGTTCTTTAACTGTTAAACTAGGAAATTAATTAATAATTCATCATTTGAATTACATATTTAAAATACAGGTAATGTTATGGACCATAAGTCCTTTTGGAGTCAGATTTTGGTAGTTGATGAGGTAATGTCATCTCATTACTTCACCATTTAGCTCTGTAAATAGATGGTTACATCAGCGATAGTTTTAGGACTTTGGTGCCATCTCATCAATGTTAATATAAAAGGCCCACTAATTAATTATCAATTTAATTTTTCAAATTGCTCAATATTCCAGGAAGAGATCAGTCTGACTACTCCATGTGAGATTTAAGTATGCACCACCATGACATTATTCAATCATTTTTCATTCTATATTCATTATTTAAATCGATGAAAGTGTTGTTCTTCTTGACTGGACTTGGGCCATTCCTCCATGGGAGTTAATCACGTGGCATTATTTATCTAAGAACTACTTCCTTGGCAATCACTGGAGTTGGGTCCATCTTATGAAAGTTAAGTATGGAGGACTATCCAATTATTAACTCATTTGATTGCGTAAGTCATGATGGTGTCATCCGTCATTTGGCTTCTGTGGGATTGACACAGCAGGAGATCGGTACCAGAAGCAGTGCCCAGAGAATGAGGGGCACTGCCTTATACGGGGATTACTGTGTACGTAATAGTAGATTCTTAATAATCGAATGATTACATGATTTTTAAAAAAAAAACTGTACTGTTTTGCATCATCAGTTTCTGAGAGGTCTCAAGAGAACTGACCCATGAAGGACACAGTGACCACCGATTTTAAAAATGGAATAACTGAATGATCTCCTGATCAGGGAATCTCATCTAATGAACACTGTCGGGCTGATAACATGACACACCACCAACAATAAATCACTCTAAATAACCATATTAGAAAGCGGGGTACAGGACTTAATAGAGAACAGTCAATTGTGTAATCCAAAATTACTGAAAGAAACATAAGACACTGCTCAAAATTCTTAATCATCAGCCTAATGCAAATCTAAACAACTGTGAGAAACCATGGCATCAAGCTCCTCTAAACGTAAGAGAATGAAGAGGAGTTTATTTTATTTTCAAAAAAGAGAAAAGTTTTATGGTAGAGGCGATTAATTCTGTTTTTTTCCATTGTAGAAATTAGAAAACTGAAGCATAGAAAACAGGTTTAAAATACTTATCATTGTACTTGAATGGCACAATGATGCTTTCGTTTTCGTGCTTATGTCACTATAGGCAAGTTGTAGCTTGAGAGACTGGTAAATATGTAGAACTCAAAAGAAAGAGCCCTGCTTTGTTTCTGTGAGAAACTCGGTGAGGGTGTAAGGGTAGTTCATTGGTGGGTATACTCCTTTTAGCATGCGGGAGGGGCACTAGAATGTGACAGAATGTTGGTTCATAAATGTTGCCTGGCAACCCTGCTTGCATTCTGTCTCCTGGTATCATGGGCCAAGGTCCAGAGAGCAGCTTCGAGAAAGTGTTATCATGGGACATTACAGTCTCCCAAGATAACTATCTCCTAAAACTTTTCATGACAGCATTTGATTCGCTTAAACAAATCATAGCCACACCTCTGGAAATGTGCCTACAGCTTTTACTGGTTAGTAAATTCAAGATTACCTAATCATCAGAGAACATAGTCTGTGGAGAAACAGTACAAAGTCTTCCGTTTATGAATACTCTCTCTCCTAAGAAGTGAAAGTATGGAACGAAAGATAATAAGACTCACAATTATTCATCAAAAGGTGAGTTTGCCTTTGTTGACTTCCTTCAGGAAGGTGATAATCCATTTGATACAGTAGACTTAGGGATTGTTGTATTTCAGTCCATCTCTTTTGAGGCAGCCGTCCTACATTAAATATGTGATATCTTCTAAAAACGCTGCATACAGAATGACAGTTCCGCATTTAAACATGTTACTACCCAACTCTGAGATTAAATAAGGGATGAACTTGGGAGTTTCCCACAATCATGTGGGAGTCAACTGAGACTCCATTGTGTGGAGTATGGCAGACCATTTCATCCTCTGAATTTATTGTTATTTGATTATTAAAATAGGACATTAGATAATCCATGATCAGTGGATTGAGGTGACTTGATGTGGGAGGCAAGTATTATAGACCATCTTATTGTCAATTATGCAGTTGCAATATTTAAATTAATCATGAGAGCATCGTTCATGAGCCTGGTTTGGAGCCACCTTAGGGAAGTGGATGATGTTACATGAAATCATTATTTGATTATTTAATTATATAAAACAATGATTATATCGTCCATGACACCTGGAATCTGGTGTCACAGATCATCTAATTACATAATTAATGTATTTAAATTGACAATCTGTGTTCATCCCCAAGATAATGTAAACATTTGTATAGAAATGTAAACCACAATCCACCATTCCATGAAGAGGCCTGTAAAGCTCCCTCTTGTGGAGTTAATGTGCAATATCATCACATTTTAGGATTCATTTTTTCAATTGATGATGATGACATCCTTCATGCCTGGATTCTGACCATGCTTCCCTGTCAGTAAAATGCTACATCACATATTTATTGTGACAGTTAGGTATTACTGACTTATTAAATTCATTAAGTTATGTAAACGAGCGACAATGACATCACCCTTTATGGTTAGGGTGCAAATATCTTACAGGGACAAGGTTAGGAAAGATATAGACATGGGCAGAGCATTTTCTGAATGATCTATGCATCTCGCAGAGTACGAGGGATGCTGGATGATTGAGTCCAGATGGTTGCACGGTGCCAACCGAGAAGTACAAGGACTTCAACAAGGCCGGCACGGTGGTCTGGGTGTTGACTACCTGCTCTTCCTCCACATCTTCACAATGGTTTTGTTCTACCATGAGAAGAAGGAGTGGCACTAGCAGGTCGGCACCATCACCGAGACCTGCTAAAAGGATGACGACTCAGAACAGGGAAGAACATCTCTCTCTCAGCTATGCTGGTGATGCCCCTGCTGCAGCCATCTTTTCAGCTGTTATCAACATCGTGGCTACTACTGCTACGCCAGGATTGGGCCCATTATCTCACGTCCTGCCGCACCACGACAGAGATTCAGGTGCTTGTGATAATGATGTCAGGCCAACAGAATTCATCAGGCCAGACACTATGATTATCTGGCGATTAACTGATGGCATTTTAAAAATGCGTGATGACAGCATACAGTTTCTTACCTGGCAAGTCTGCCCAGGAATTGATGATACGAAAAAAGGTCAATGGCTTACTTATTTAAAGATGGAATTATTAAATTCTTTCATTATATAATCCGTGATCCCTGAAATTTGGCTCCACCTTGTATCACACTCAATTGTGACAGACTACCTAACTATCTGATTATTTTATTATTCAAGTCTGTCTTTTTCTACTCCAGGAAGAGTGGAGTCTGGGATCCACCTTGTCGGTGTTAAATTGTATCTTGTGAATTCTTTCTTTCTTTCTTCCTTTCCTTCTTTCTTCCTTCCTTCCTTCCTTCCTTCCTTTCTTAATTCCTTCCTTTATTTAAATCTATGTTGATATCAATTTGTTATCTCTCTAGGGGTGAATTATGAGAAACTATCTCTTAATTCATTCATTTTTTTGTTCAAATCTATGATTAAGTACTCAATTCCTCTTCAGTATTGAGAAGTCATTTAGGCTACATGCATAAAACACCATCCACTTGTTTAATGTTTATTCATTTAATTATGAAAATCTGTCATTATGTATTCAGTGATCACTGGAGTTTTGAGCCTCCTTAGGGAAGACCTTTGTACCAGACAGTCACGTCATCTAATACTACACTTAGTTCTTTAACTGTTAAACTAGGAAATTAATTAATAATTCATCATTTGAATTACATATTTAAAATACAGGTAATGTTATGGACCATAAGTCCTTTTGGAGTCAGATTTTGGTAGTTGATGAGGTAATGTCATCTCATTACTTCACCATTTAGCTCTGTAAATAGATGGTTACATCAGCGATAGTTTTAGGACTTTGGTGCCATCTCATCAATGTAATATAAAAGGCCCACTAATTAATTATCAATTTAATTTTTCAAATTGCTCTCAATATTCCAGGAAGAGATCAGTCTGACTACTCCATGTGAGATTTAAGTATGCACCACCATGACATTATTCAATCATTTTTCATTCTATATTCATTATTTAAATCGATGAAGGTGTTGTTCTTCTTGACTGGACTCTGGCCATTCCTCCATGGGAGTTAATCACGTGGCATTATTTAATTATCTAAGAACTACTTCCTTGGCAATAACTGGAGTTGGGTCCATCTTATGAAAGTTAAGTATGGAGGACTATCCAATTATTAACTCATTTGATTGCGTAAGTCATGATGGTGTCATCCGTCATTTGGCTTCTGTGGGATTGACACAGCAAGAGATCGGTACCAGAAGCAGTGCCCAGAGAATGAGGGGCACTGCCTTATACGGGGATTACTGTGTACGTAATAGTAGATTCTTAATAATCGAATGATTACATGATTTTTAAAAAAAAAAACTGTACTGTTTTGCATCATCAGTTTCTGAGATTTCTCAAGAGAACTGACCCATGAAGGACACAGTGACCACCGATTTTAAAAATGGAATAACTGAATGATCTCCTGATCATGGAATCTCATCTAATGAACACTGTCGGGCTGATAACATGACACACCACCAACAATAAATCACTCTAAATAACCATATTAGAAAGCGGGGTACAGGACTTAATAGAGAACAGTCAATTGTGTAATCCAAAATTACTGAAAGAAACATAAGACACTGCTCAAAATTCTTAATCATCAGCCTAATGCAAATCTAAACAACTGTGAGAAACCATGGCATCAAGCTCCTCTAAAGGTAAGAGAATGAAGAGGAGTTTATTTTATTTTCAAAAAAGAGAAAAGGTTTATGGTAGAGGAGATTAATTCTGTTTTTTCCATTGTAGAAATTAGAACATTGAAGCATAGAAAACAGGTTTAAAATACTTATCATTGTACTTGAATGGCACAATGATGCTTTCGTTTTCGTGCTTATGTCACTATAGGCAAGTTGTAGCTTGAGAGACTGGTAAATATGTAGAACTCAAAAGAAAGAGCCCTGCTTTGTTTCTGTGAGAAACTCGGTGAGGGTGTAAGGGTAGTTCATTGGTGGGTATACTCCTTTTAGCATGCGGGAGGGGCACTAGAATGTGACAGAATGTTGGTTCATAAATGTTGCCTGGCAACCCTGCTTGCATTCTGTCTCCTGGTATCATGGGCCAAGGTCCAGAGAGCAGCTTCGAGAAAGTGTTATCATGGGACACTACAGTCTCCCAAGATAACTATCTCCTAAAACTTTTCAAGACAGCATTTGATTCGCTTAAACAAATCATAGCCACACCTCTGGAAATGTGCCTACAGCTTTTACTGGTTAGTAAATTCAAGATTACCTAATCATCAGAGAACATAGTCTGTGGAGAAACAGTACAAAGTCTTCCGTTTATGAATACTCTCTCTCCTAAGAAGTGAAAGTATGGAACAAAAGATAATAAGACTCACAATTATTCATCAAAAGGTGAGTTTGCCTTTGTTGACTTCCTTCAGGAAGGTGATAATCCATTTGATACAGTAGACTTAGGGATTGTTGTATTTCAGTCCATCTCTTTTGAGGCAGCCGTCCTACATTAAATATGTGATATCTTCTAAAAACGCTGCATACACAATGACAGTTCAGCATTTAAACATGTTACTACCCAACTCTGAGATTAAATAAGGGATGAACTTGGGAGTTTCCCACAATCATGTGGGAGTCAATTGAGACTCCATTGTGTGGAGTATGGCAGACCATTTCATCCTCTGAATTTATTGTTATTTGATTATTAAAATAGGACATTAGATAATCCATGATCAATGGATTGAGGTGACGTGATGTGGGAGGCAAGTATTATAGACCATCTTATTGTCAATTATGCAGTTGCAATATTTAAATTAATCACGACAGCATCGTTCATGAGCCTGGTTTGGAGCCACCTTAGGGAAGTGGATGATGTTACATGAAATCATTATTTGATTATTTAATTATATAAAACAATGATTATATCGTCCATGACACCTGGAATCTGGTGTCACAGATCATCTAATTACATAATTAATGTATTTAAATTGACAATCTGTGTTCATCCCCAAGATAATGTAAATATTTGTATAGTAATGTAAACCACAATCCACCATTCCATGAAGAGGCCTGTAAAGCTCCCTCTTGTGGAGTTAATGTGCAATATCATCACATTTTAGGATTCATTTTTTCAATTGATGATGATGACATCCTTCATGCCTGGATTCTGACCATGCTTCCCTGCCAGTAAAATGCTACATCACATATTTATTGTGACAGTTAGGTATTACTGACTTATTAAATTCATTAAGTTATGTAAACGAGCGACAATGACATCACCCTTTATGGTTAGGGTGCAAATATCTGACAGGGACAAGGTTAGGAAAGATATAGACATGGGCAGAGCATTTTCTGAATGATCTTTGCATCTCGCAGAGTACGAGGGATGCTGGATGATTGAGTCCAGATGGTTGCACGGTGCCAACCGAGAAGTACAAGGACTTCAACAAGGCCGGCACGGTGGTCTGGGTGTTGACTACCTGCTCTTCCTCCACATCTTCACAATGGTTTTGTTCTACCATGAGAAGAAGGAGTGGCACTAGCAGGTCGGCACCATCACCGAGACCTGCTAAAAGGATGACGACTCAGAACAGGGAAGAACATCTCTCTCTCAGCTATGCTGGTGATGCCCCTGCTGCAGCCATCTTTTCAGCTGTTATCAACATCGTGGCTACTACTGCTACGCCAGGATTGGGCCCATTATCTCACGTCCTGCCGCACCACAACAGAGATTCAGGTGCTTGTGATAATGATGTCAGGCCAACAGAATTCATCAGGCAAGACAGAAGATTATCTGACAATTAACTGACGGTATGTTAAATATGTGTGATGATAGCATATAGTTTCATACCTGGCAAGTCTGCCCAGGAATTGATGAATCAAAAAAAAAAATGTCAATGTCTTACATATTTAAAGATGTAATTATTAAATTCTTTCATTATATAATCTGTGATCCTTGAAGTTTGGCACCACCTTGTGTGACTCAAGTGTGACAGACCACCTAACTATCTGATTATTTCATTGTTCAAATATGTCTATTTCTACTCCAGGGAGAGTGGAGTCTGTATCCACCTTGTTGGTGTTAAATTTTATCTTGTGAATTTTTTCTTTCTTTCTTTATTTCATTCTTTCTTTCTTCCTTTCTTTATTTAAATCAATGTTGATATCATTTTGTTATCTCTCTAAGGGTGAATTATGAGAAACTATCTCTTTATTCATTCATTTTTTGTTCAAATCTATGATTAAGAACTCAATGTCTATTCAGTATTCAGCAATCATTTAGGCTTCACGCATAAAACACCATCCACTTGTTTAAGGATTATTCATTTAATTATGAACATCTGTCATTATGTATTCAGTGATCACTGGGGTATTGAGCCTCCTTAGGGGAGACCGTTGTACCAGACCATCACATCATCTAATACTACACTTACTTCTTTAACTGTTAATCTAGGAAATTAAGTAATAATTCATCATTTAATTTAAGTATTTGAAATACAGTCAATGTTGTGGACCATAAGTCCCTTTTGGAGTCAGATTTTGGTAGTTGGTGATGTAATATAATCTCATTACTTCATCATTTAGCTATGTAAATAGATCTTAACACCAGAGATAGGTTTAGTACTTTGGTACCATCTCATCAGTGTTAATATAAAAGGCTCACTAAATAATTTTCAATTTAATTTTTAAAAACATCATTATTCCAGTAAGAGATCAGTCTGACTACTCCATGTGGGATTTAAGTATGCACCACCATGTCATTTTTCAATCATTTTTCATTATATATTAATTACTTAAATCGATGCAGATGTTGTTCTTCTTGACTGGAGTAGGGCCATTCCTCCATGGGAGTTAATCACGTGGCATTATTTAATTATCTAAGTACTACTTCCTTGACAATAACTGGATTTGGTTCCATATTATGAAAGTTAAGTATGAAGGACTATCCAATTATTAACTTATTTGATTGTGTAAGTAATGATGGTTTCATCTGTCATTTGGCTGCTGTGGGATTGACACAGCAGGAGATCGGTACCAGAAGCAGTGGCCAGAGAATGGGGGACACAGCATTATACAGTGATTACTGATTACATAATAGTAGATTTTTAACAATCGAATGATTATACGATTAAAAAAAAAAACTGTACTGTTTGAATCATCAGTTTCTGAGAGGTTGCAACAGAACTGACCCATGAAGGACACAGTGACCACCGATTTTAAAAATGGAATAAGTGAATAATCTCCTGATCAGGGAATCTCATCTAATGAACTCTGTCGGGCTGCTAACATGACACACCATAAACAATAAATAACTCTAAATAACCATATTAGAAAGCAGGGTACAGGACTTAATAGAGAACAGTCAATTGAGGAATCCAAAATGACTGAAAGAAACAGAAGACACTGTTCAAAATCCTCAATCGTCAGCCTAATGCAAATCTAAACAACTCTGAGAAACCATGGGATCAAGATATGATCCCTCTTTAGTTTTTGTGAGAAAACCAGTGAGGCTGTAAAGTTAGTCAATGGGTGGGTATGCTATTTTTAGCATGTGGGAGGTGCACTAAATTGTGACAGAATGTTGGATCCTAAAGGTTGCCTGGCAACCCTGCTTGCATTCTCTATCCTGATATCATGGGCCAAGGACCAGAGAGCAGCTTTGATAAAGTGTTATCACAGGACATCACAATCTCCCAAGAAAACTATCTCCTAAAACTTTTAATGGCAGCATTTGATTCCCCTAACCAAGTCATAGCCAAATCTCTGGAAGTTGTCCTAGCGCTATTACTGATTACCCAATTCAACATTACCTAATATCAGAGAATACAGTCTGTGGATGAAAGGTTCAAAGACTTCTGTTTATAAATGATCTCTCTTCTAAGAAGTAAAACTATGGATTAAAAGATAATAAGACTCACAATTACTCATCAAAAGGTGAGTGTTCCTTTGGTAACTTCCATCAGGTTGGTGATAATCCATGTGTTAGGGTAGACATAGGGATTATTGGAATGCAGTTCATCTCTTTTGAGGCAGCTGTCCAACATCAAATGTGTGATATGTTCTAAAGAACTGCATACACAATGACATTTCAGCATATACACATTTTACTACTCAATTCTGTGAATAAATAAGCCATGAACTGGGGAGTTTCACACAAACTTGTGGGAGTCAAGTTGGAGAAAACTTGTGTCCAGTATGGCAGACCATGTCATCCTCTGATTATGTTATTATTTAATTATTAAAATAGGACATTAGATTATCCATGATCAGTGGATTAGTGTTCCACGATGTGGGAGTGAAGTACTTTAGACCATCTAAATATTAATTATGTAATTAAATTATTTAAAATAACGATGACATCATTGTTCACAAGTCTGTTTTGGATCCACCTTAGGGAAGTGGATGGTGTTACATCAGCTCATTATTTGATTATTTAGTTATATAAAGCAATGATGATACCATCCGTGACACCTGGAATTTGGTGCCACTTTGTGGGGATAAGTGTGACAGATCATCTAATAACATGATAAAGTGTTTAAATTGACTATTCGTGTTTATACCCAAGATAATGTACATATTTGTATAATCTTATAAATCAGTAATCCTCTATTCCACGAAGCGTCCTGTATAGCACCCTCTTATGGAGTTAATATGCAATATCATCACATTTTACGATTGTTTCAATTGACGATGATGACATCCTTCATGACTGGAGTCTGGCCATTCTCCCCTGCCACTTAACTGCTACATCACCTCTTTATTGTGACAGTTAGCTATTACTGACATATTTAATTATTTAAACGGCAGACATTGACATCATCGATTTACGATTACTGTGCAAATATCTGTCCGGGACAAGGTTAGGAAAGTCGTAGACATGGACAGAGCGGATTCTATTTTTTTTTTTTGAAGCTCCCTCTCTGATGCTTCTAGCTCATGTCAAGTTGATATAAAACTAGCCAGCCAGGAGAGCTGCTTCTTTTTTTTTTTTTTTTTTTTTTTTTTTTTTTTTTTTTTTTATTTAATTTTATATAACAAAGTCCAATTAAATGAAAACAAACATTTATACACAATATTTGGGAATTTGGACGTTGTTCTTTCCAAACTACTTCCTGCTGGTAAGGGGCGCTGTCTTGGGGGATTCGAAGAAGATTCAGATATCCTAGCTGGAGTCTGTAGGGCTGTTTTGTCCAGCTGTTTGGAATGTAGGATCAGCTTGTACTCTGTTTCAGGCGCTCTGGTGTGACCAAACCACATTAGTCTGTAAGGAATCCACATCTTTTCATTTTCTGTGGAAACAAAAATAGAAATACTTTTCCCCAGTAACTTGTTCTTCAACTTAAATTTTGGAGTCAAAGCATTTTTTTTTAATTTATTATTTTACATGTCGATCACAGTTCCCTCTCACTCCCTCCTTCCCTCCCCTCCAGCCCTCCCTCCCTCCTTCCCTCCCTTTTGCCCTCTTTGCCCTCTCCCATGCACTCTAAACACCCTTACCTCCCAACCCCCCACCACAATACCATATGTAGGGGAATGCCATCCAGTTGGGGTCATGTAGATCTGACAGGTTCTGTGACGTAGGGACTAGGGCTTCTCTCCTATCTCTAGAATAAGGCAGTTATCCCTCCATGGGGGATATGTTTGCAAAGTCCTTTTGTGCACCAGGGATACATCCTGGCTCCACTGTCTGAGGTCTCTTAGACTGCTCAGACCTTCTGGCTGAGACCCATATTCAGAGGGGTCCGAGTCAGTCCCATGTTGGCTTCCCAGCTATCAGTCTAGTGGCTCTTAGCTTCTCCTTGTTCAGGTAAGCTGTCTCTATGTACTTCTACTGCATGGTCTTGTCCTCTCCATCTGCTTCTGGGTTCTAGTTCGACTCAGTGTTTATGTATGGGTGTTTGCTCCTGTTTTCAACAGGCATTAGTTGAGGACTCCATGGAGATGTTAGTTGTTGATCTCACTCTCCGGGAAAGGCATTTATGATAGCCTTTCCTCGGAAGCTGAGATTGTTAGTTGGGAGCAGTCTTGTACTTCCCTCGACCTTTCTTTGTGTTCAACTTTATCTTCAAACCAATATTGGCTCCCTCTTTTATGTTCTCTCTCTCTGTCTCTGTCTTACAGAAGCTTCTAAGTTTGAAGAGGTCCCATTAATTTATTGTTTCTTTCAGTGTCTGTGTCTCTGGAGTTATGTTCAAGAAGTGGTCTCCTATACCAATTTGTTCAATGGTACCTCCTACTTTCTCTTCTAAGAGGTTCAATGTGGCTGGATTGATGTTGAGGTCTTTGATCCATTTGGACTTGAGTTTTGTGCATGGCGACTGACATGGGTCTATCTGCAGTCTTCTACACACCCTCATCCAATTGTGCCAGCACCATTTGTTGAAGATGCTGTCTTTGCCCCATTGTATAATTTTAGCTGTTTTGTCGAAAATCAGGTGTTCATAGGTGCGTGGATTAATATCAGGATTTTCAATTCGATTCCATTGGTCTACCTGCCTATTTTTATGCCAATACCAGGCTCTTTTCAGAACTATAGCTCTGTAGTAGAGCTTGAAGTCAGGAATGGTGATGCTTCCTGAAGTTCTTTTATTGTATAGGGTTGTTTTGGCTGTCCTGGGTCTTTTGTTTTTCCATATAAAGTTGATTATTATCCTTTCAAGGTCGGTGAAGAATTGTGGTGGGATTTTAATGGGGATTGCATTTAATCTGTAGATTGCTTTTGGTAAGATTGCCATTTTTACTATGTTTATCCTACCTAACCAAGAACATGGGAGGTCTTTCCATTTTCTGGTATCTTCTTTAATTTCTTTCTTTAGAGTCACAAAGTTCTTATTATATAGATCTTTTACTTGTTTGGTAAGCATTACACCAAGATACTTTATGTTGCTTGTGGCTATTGTAAAGGGTGATGTTTCTCTGATTTCTTTCTCTGCCTCTTTGTCGTCTGAAAAAAATAGGGCTACTGATTTTTTTGAGTTTATCTTGTATCCTGGTAGTTTGCTGAAGGTGTTTATCAGCTGTAGGAGTTCCCTGGTAGAGTTTATTGGGTCACTTATGTAAACTATCATATCATCTGCAAATAGAGACAGTTTGACTTCTTCCTTTCCAATTTGGATGCCCTTGATCTCCTTTTGTTTTCTTATAGCATTAGCTAGAACTTCTAGTACGATATTGAAGAGATATGGAGAGAGAGGACAGCCTTGTCTTGTTCCTGAATTTAGAGGAATTGGCTTAAGTTTCTCTCCATTCAGTTTGATGTTGGCAGTTGGTTTGCTGTATATTCAGAGCGGATTCTTGATGATCTATGCATCACCTAGAGTACTAGGGATACTGGATGATTGAGTCCAGAAGATCCCATGGTGCCCTCCGAGAAGTACAAAGACTTCACCAAGGCAGGCAGGGTGGTCTGGGTGTTTGACTCCCTGCTCCTCCTCCACATCTTCCCATCAGTTGTGATCTAAGATGAGAAGAAGTAGTGGCACCGGGAGTTCAGCACCATCACTGAGACCTCACAAAAGGAAGACGACCCAGAACAGGGAAGAACTGCTCTCTCCCAGCTCTGCTGGTGATGCCCCTGCTGCGGGCATCTTTTCAGCTGATATCAACATGTTAGCTACTGCTGCTACACCAGGTATGGGCCCATCATCTCAGGACCTGCTGCACCACAACAGAGATTCAGTCCCTGGTGATTATGTCAGCCAAAACAGTTCATCAGGCAAGACAGTATCGTTATCGGATTATTAACTTATGGAATTGTAAAAATACCTGAAGACAGCATATTTTATCATGTCTGGCATTTCTGCCCAGGAATTGATGACACAAAAAAGGTCAATGACTTACATATTTAAAGTTGTAATTGTTACATTGTTTCATTATATAATCTGTGAACCCTGAATTTTGGTGCTACCTGTGAGATTCAAGTGTGACAGACGATATAACTATCGGATTATTTCATTATTCAAATCTGTCTTTTTCTACCCAAGGAAGAGTGGAGTCTGGATCCACCTTGTTGTTGTTAATTGTCTCTTGTGATTTCATTATTTATTTATTTAAATCAATGTTGATATCGTTTTGTTATCTCTCCAGGGTTGCATTAGGAGAAATTCTCTCAGCATTAATTGTTTTGTTCAAATATATGATTAAAATCTCAATGATCTCTTCAGTTTTGAACAATATTTTAGGAGTCACCTATAGAACACCATCAATCTACTTGTGTAATTATATTCATTTAATTATGAAAAATCTGTCATTATGAATTCAGCGATCACTGTAGTTTTGAGCCTCCTTATGGGAGTCAGTCATGCCAGACCATCACATCATCTGATATACACTTACTTATTTAACTGTAAAATTAGGAAATTAAATAATAATTCATCATTTAATTAGCGTATTTAAAATAAAGATTATGTTATGGTCCATAAGTCCCTTTTGGAGTCAGATTTTGGGAGTTCACGATGTAACCTCATCTCATTACTTGATTATTTTGCTATTTAAATAGATCATTACATCAGCCATAGTTTTACGACTTTGGTGTCATCTTGTCAGAATTAATATAAAATGCCAGCTAATTAATTATCAATTTAATTTTTAAAATAAATCATTATTCGAGATAGGGATCAGTCTGACTTCTTCATGTGGGACTGAAGTATTCACCACCATGTCATTATAAAATCATTTTTCATTATATATTTATTATTTAAATCGATGAATATGTGGTCCTTCATGACTGGAGTCTGGCCATTCCTCCCAGGTAGGCATTATTTACGTATCTAAGTATTACTTCCTTGACAATCACTGAAGTTTGGTTCCATCTCATGAAAGTTAAGTATACAGGACTTTCCAATTATCATCCCTGGCATTTCTGCCCAGGAATTGATGATACAAAAAAATTCAAAGACATTTATATTTTAAGATGTAATTATTAAAATGTTTCATTATATAAACAGTGATCCCTGAAATTTGATGCCACCTTGTGGATTAAAAGATAATAAGACTCACACTTACCCATCATAAGATGAGTTTTCCATTGCTAACTTCCTTCAGGATGATAATAATCCATGTGTTATAGTACACTTAGGGATTATTGGATTGCAGTCCATCTCTTTTGAGGAAGCTGTCCAACATTAAATATGTGATACCATCTAAAACCCTGCTTGCGCAATGACATTTCAGTATTTACACATTTTACTACTAAACTCTAAGGTTAAATATGGGATAAACCGGGGAGTTTCACACAATCTTGTGGGAGTCAATGGAGAGACAATTGTGTCGAGTATGGCAAACCATTACATCAACTGATGATGTTATTATTTAATTATAAAAATAGGACATTTGACTATCAATGCTCAGGGAATTATGGTACCACGATGTGGGAGTCAAATATTTTAGACCATCTAAATATTAATTAAGTAATTAAAATATTTGAATTAATCATGACAAAAATATTCATGAGTCTGGAATGGAGCCACCTTAGGGAAGTGGATGATGTGAAATGAACACATTATTTGATTATTTAGTTATATAAAACAATGATTATATCATCCATGACACCTGGAATTGGTGCCAAAGATCCTCTAATTACATAATTAAATTATATAAACTGATAGTTCATGTTAAGACCCAATACAATATAAATATTTGTATACATATGTAAGCCAATTATACTCTATTCCAAGAAGAGACCTGTAAAGCTCCCTCTTGGGATGTCAAAATGCAATATCATCACATTTTATGATTAATTGTTTCAATAGATGATGATGACATCCTTCCTGACTGGAGTCTGGACATTTATCCCTGCCAGTTAAATGCTATATCACCTCTTCATTGTGACAGTTAGCTATTACTGACTTATCTAATTATTTAAATTATTTAAACATCAGACAATGACATCATCAATTATGATTAGGGTGCGAATATCTGTCAGGGACAAGGTTAGGAGCATTGTAGACATGGACACTGCAGTTCCTGAATGATCTATGCATACCCCAGAGTAGTAGGGATGGTGGATGATTGAGTCATGAAGATTCCATGGTGCCCTCCGAGAAGTACAAATACTACACCAAGGCAGGCCTGGAGGTCTGGGTGTTTGGCTCCCTGTTCTTCCTCCACATCTGAAGATTGGGTGTGATCTACGATTAGACGAAATAGTGGCACGAGAAAGTTGGCTCCATCATCAAGACCTCACAAAAGGATGACGGCCCAGAACATGGAAGAACTGCTCTTTCTCAGCTCTGCTGGTCATGTTCCTGCTGCATCCATCTTTTCAGCTGATATCAACATTTTAGCTACTACTGCTACGCCAGGTATAAGCACATCATCTCAGGTCTGATGTACCACAACCGAGATTCAGACCCTCGTGATGATGTGAGGCCAGCATATTTCATCTGGCAAGACAGTATGATTATCTGATTATTGACTTATGGAATTTTAAAAATCTGTGATGACAGCTTACTTTATCATGTCTGGTATGTCTGCCCAAGAATTGGTGATACAAAAAATTTCAACAACTTACATATGTAAAGGTGTAATTATTATATTCTTTCATTTTATACACTGTGAACCCTGAAGTTTGCTGCCATCTTGTATCATTCAAGTGTCACAGACGATATATCTATCTGATTATTTCATTACTCAAATCTGTCCTTTTCTACTCCAGGAAGAGTAGAGCCAGGATCCATTTTGTTGTTGTTCATTGTCTCCTGTGATTTCATTATTTATTTATTTAAACTTATGGTGATATCATTTTGTTATCCCTCTAGGGGTGAAGTATGAAAATTTGTCTCATTATTCATTCATTTTTTTGTTAAAATCTATGATTAAAAACTCAATGATGTCTTCAGTTTTGAGCAATCTCATAGGGGTCACGAATAAAACACCATCCACTTGTTTAATTTTTATTCATTTTATTATGAAAATATGTCATTATGTATTCAGTGATCACTGGAGTTTTGAGCATCCTTATGGGAGTCAATCATGCCAGAACATCACATCATCTAATACTACACTGACTTATTTAACTATAAAATTAGGAAGTTAAATTATAATCCATCATTTAATTAACATATTTAATATAAATGTGATGTTATGGACGATAAGAGCCTTTTGGAGTACGGTTTTAGCAGTTGATGATGTAACATCATCTCATTACTTGATTATTTAGCTATTGAAATAGATAATTACATCAGCCATAGGTTCAAGAGTTTGGTGCCATCTTGTCAGAGTTAACATAAAAGGCCAATTAATTGATTGCCAATTTAAGTTTTTAAATAAATCTTTATTCCACAAACAGAAGAGTCTGACTTCTCCATGTGGGATTTATGTATGCACCACCATGTCATTGTTCAATTATTTATCCTTATATATTAATCATTTAAATCGATGAAGATGTTGTACCTCATGACTGGAGTCTGGCCATCCTCCCTGGGAGTTAATCGTGTGGCAATATTTAATTATCTTAGTAATACTTCCTTGACCATTGCTGGAGTTTGTCTCCATCATATGAAATTTAAGTATGCAGGACTATGGAATTATTTACTTATTTCGTTATGTAAATAATGATGTTGTCATCCATTGTGGGTTTGGCTGGTGTATGATTGACACATACAGGAGATTGGTACCAGAAGCAGTGCCCAGAGAATGAGGGACACTGGGTTATCTAGTGATTACTGATTATGTAATAATATTATTTTTAATGATCGAATGATTAAACAATTTCAAAAAACTGTAATATTTCGCATCCTAACTTTCTGAGAGGTTGCAACAGAAGTGACCCATGAAGAACACTGTCAATACCGATTTTAAAAACTTAATCATTTGATAATCTCATGATCAGAGAATCTTATCTAATGAACTAGGTCGTGCTGATAACATGGCACACCACCAACAATAAATAATTCAAAATAACCATATTAGAAAGCGGGTACAGGACTAAATAGAGAACTATCAATTGAGGAATCCAAAATGACTGAAAGAATAATAAAACAGTGCTCACAATCCTTAGTCATCAGCCAAATAAAAATCTAAACAACTTTGAGAAACAATGGGATCAAGCTCCTATAAAGGTCAGAGAATGAAGAGGAGTTTATTTTATTTTCAATAAAGAGAAGAAGATTATGGTAATGGCAATCCATTGTTTTGTTTCCATTCTGGAAATGAGAAAATTGAAACACAAAAATTGATGGAAATACTTATCAATTTACTTGAATGGCATAATGATGCTTTCATTTTCATGCTTATATTACTATAGACAGGTTTTAGCTTGAGAGACTCGTAAATATGTGTAAATCAAAAAAAAAAAAAAAAAAAAAAAAAAAAAAAAAAACAGGATCCAGCTTTGTTGTTGTTTTTGTGAGAAAATCAGTGAGTGACGTTAAGTTTAGTCTATGGGTGGGTATGCTAATTTTAGCATGTAGAAAGTGCTCTAGAATGTGACAGAATGTTTGATCATAAATATTGTCTGGAAACCCAGCTTGCATTCTATATCCTGGTATCATGGGCCATGGACCAGAGAGCAGCTTACATAAAGTGTTATCATGGCACACTACAATCTCCCAACAACACTATCCCCTAAATTTTTTAATGATGGCATGTGATTTGCCTCAGTAAGTCATAGCCATATCACTGAAAGTTGGCCAACAACTTTCACTGGTTACCCATTTCAAGATTACCTAACATAAGAGAACATAGTCCGTGGAGAAACAGTTCAAAGACTTCTGTTTATGAAAGGTCTCTCTCTCCTAAGAAGTAATATAATGGTTTAAATGATAATAAGACTCACATTTATTCATCAAAAGGTGAGTTTTCCATTGTCAACTTCATTTAGGAAGGTGATAATACATTTGTTAGAGTAGACTTAGGGATGATTGGATCTTTTTTGAGGCAGCGTTGTTCCCGAGTCTGGTTTGGAGCTACCTTAGGGACGTTAATGATGTTACATCAACTCATTGTTTGATGGTTTAGTTATATAAAACAATGATTATATCATCCATGACACCTGGAGATTGTTGCCACCTAGTGGGGTCAAGTGTGGCAGATCATCTAATTATATAATTAATGTATTTAAATTGACAAATCCTGTTAATACCCAAGATAATGTAAAGATTTGTATATTTATGTAAACCAATAATCCTCTATTCCATGAAGAGTCCTGTAAAGCTCCCTCTTCAGGAGTTATAATGCAATATCATCATATTTTATGACTGATTGTTTGAATTGATGAAGATGACATCTTTCATGACTGGAGTCTGGCCAGTCTTTCCTTCCAGTTAAAGGCTACGTCACCTCTTTATAGTGACAGTTATCTATTACTGACTTATTTAATTATTTAAATCATTTAATCGATGGACAATGACATCATTGATTCTGTTTAGGGTGCAAATTTCTATCAGGGACAAGGATAGGAAGGTTGTAGACATGGACACAGCAGTTTCTGGATGACCTATGCATGACCCAGAGTACTAGGGATGCTGCTGTGCCAGGTGTGGGCCCATCATCTCAGGTCCTGCCACAGCACAACAGAGATTCAGGAGCTGGTGATGATGTCAGGCCAACAGAGTTCATTAGGCAAGACAGTACAATTATCTCTTTATTAACTTATGGAATTTTAAAAAGCAATGAAGACAGCATACTTTATCATGTCCAGCATGCCTGCCAGGAATTGATGAGACAAAAAAGTTCAATGACTTACATCTTTAAATAAGTAATTATTAAATCATTTCCACATATACTCTGTGAACCCTTGTTTGGTGCCACCGTGTATGACTCAGGTGTGACAGACGATCTAACTATCTGATTATTTCATTATTCAAATCTGCCTTTTTCTAATCCAGGATGAGTGGAGACTGGATCCACCTTTTTGGTGGTAATTGCCCCTTGTGGTGATTTCATTATTTAGTTATGTATTTATTTTAGTGAATGGTGATAGCATTTTGTTAGCTCTCTAGGAGTGTGTTGTCTTGAGGTTTGTTATCAAAATGGGAAGAGTACCAACAACAGCCATGGTGCAATGCATTCCCTCCAACAGCTTCAGGCTTGCTCAAGTTTCTTTGGGTCTTACAGTTTTCCCTTTCTTTTAATATAAACTAATACCTGCCTTATTTGGAAGAAGACGTCAGCATAATTACTTACCCATCATTGGAGAGGTCACGCAGGCCCATAACCTTCCTTTCTTAGGTTGGATATTTGCCCCCTCTCCCTTACTGTCCCTGGTGAATAGTTTGTTAGCCTCATGTGGGCAGAGGCATTTTACCTCGAGCCAAAGACAGATTCTGTCTTGTTAGAAAGTTGGCCGGGGCCTGTTTAGTGCTGTGGCAAAGTAGACCAAATGCAAGGGCTACAAACCCCCAATGATCTGCTCACAAGTTGAAGTCCTTGTAAAAGGCCTTCTGCATTGGCAAGTGTAATTCATGTTTCATAGATGTTAATGATCTTCATGGCTAAAGCATGTGTATAACTGAAAAACTCATCACTCCAGGATTTCTGGAGAAAAATGATGAATTAACACAGATATGTGTGAAAGACAGAAGAAGAAGCCGTATGAGTTCCTCACAAAAATTCAAGTGTTCCTACAGGAGATTAGTTTGTAAATTTAGTTTAAAAATGCCAATTTGTACTAGATAATATAGTGTGCTTTGGGTAGATAAGGCTTAAGCCAAATCACCTGATAGTTGATCCACTATGCTTGCAGTATTTACCGATTGGCAGAGGGCTATGGTAGAAACTGTAGCTTCAGGGGTGAAGGCAGCACTGGAAGCCATGTTCCCAGAATCTCCTTTCCTCTCTGCTGCACACCTGGGTACGTCCGCAAGACAGCTGTTATAGTCGGCAGACCTGCTGAGAACAATTGAAACTTTCTCCAAAATTACTAGCATTTTTTACAACAATAAGAATGGAACCAGAATACAGTGCCTGAGATGAAGGTGAAATTCTTGTCCTTTGGATAAATGTGTAAATTTATAGACTCTTGATTCAAACTATAATTAGTGGTTAGGATAAAAGGCCACATATAGCTACTCAGACCTGCAGGCATCAGGATGGGTAGTTTCTTGAAGACACATCGGACCTTCTTTCTGGCTGTTACAATCACATTCCCTCCTCATATGGCGAATCAGCTACTCAGGCACCCAAACAGTGTTATCTTTGTCTTGTGGAAAGACACAAACTGACCCTTGGGCCCATACTAGAACTGGGTTGGGAGGGAGTCTAAGTGGGCAAAATCTGTCTTTATAGGGGTCCTGTGGGCACACTAGTATTCATGGAAGTCTAGTCTGAGCATAGAAAATTCTTCAGTGCACTCTCCCATGTAACAGGGTCAGGCTACCATAATGCCTGAGTCTTGCAGGTTGATTAGAGGCCAACAAGCTGTTGCATCTACTTAACAAACTTAGCCATTGATTTTTCCAAGAAGTAATGACACCAAGTCAAACACTAGAGTGGCTGCAAGTAGGTATGAACTTAATTCCTAAACTGCCAGCAGCAACTGCTGTGTCAGGAGCTCATTCCATCTTCTGGGTCTCCTTGTGCTAACAGTGAGAGAGATGCAAGCTGAAACCAATCATCTGACTCAGCAGCTCATTCCTACACTATGGAAGACAGAGACAAAGAGCTTCAGAGAAGTATCTGGGAGTATATTCCAGAGAGTAGTGGTGGAAAGGAATTGGAGGCAGGTAGGCACCTCCAAAGGTGTAAGCTTTTTAGAGCAGGAGAGAGTGAGTGACTAATTGAAAGAAGTGAGAAAATCAATTGGAAAGTACAACACAATGGAAACACTCTCTAATATCTGGAGGGCTGGACTATTTGATTGGGGTGAAATGTGAGATCAAAGAATCCAGGGAGGAACAAGAATACTGTATTAGTTCTGCTGTGTGGGCAGGAGCACAAGAGCAAAGCCTCCCTGTGCACGTAAAAGTCCTGGTGAGTGGAAAGGAAAACTGTAACCAAGAGTTTCTGATGCAATGTTTCAATAATACTGAAATAATGAATCCATACTTAACCAGAGCATAATGGTCCTGGGTTGCCCTGGAGAACAGGAAACAAGGAATCAGGTGGTGGATCTAAAAGTGGATGCCTTTGCATCTGCTCCACATCCCGGTCAAGACTCTAATGTCAGCTTTTTAAGGTCAGAGTCTGAACTGAGGTGTATTCAAATGAGAGTATGCATTAGGTACACTGAGGTTGGGGAACAGAATGGTGCTAACTGCAAAACACTGTTATGGCTGAAGCTTCACTCAACACTCCTTATCCACCTACTCAAGGAACAGATGCCTAAGGTCTCCAACCTGGCAGCTAAGAGAAAACTTCTCTATGCACACCTCCTGCTGAGTCCACCAACACCTTTAAACTCCACCCCACATTGTCCCTTGCCAGCAAAAAAGAAGCCAGACTCAACCAGTGCCCCCACACTCAGGGTCTCAGGGTAATTTAGGTGAAAGCCATGTGGGCTTCTATGTGTATACAAATGGTGGGATTATTTGGTTACCATTTTACAAATCCCACGCTCAAGCAGCTGTGTATCTTCTGCTTCCCTGGTCCTGTCACTTAGGCTATAGGAACCACTAAGAACCTCTAGTGGACCCACCATTTAGAGGGGGGTGTTCTTGTAAATCCAGGTTTTCTGCTCAGATCATCTCATGAATTTATTTATTATGTAGTGCCTTTGGTTCTGTGTATATGAACAGAATGTTGAGAACCATGGGGTAAACCTCTCTCGATCGCAACCTGTCTGTAACTCTCTCACTACCCCACCATCTATTTCTCACTCCCTTTCCACATTTCTGTCTCTCACTTCTCTCTTCTATGTTGCAGATCAAATCAGAAGGGCAGGGACTGCATCCTTCTAAGCTGGAACATCTCTGCAGTTCTTTATTATCATCCGTGTAAGTTGTTCCCCAATACTACCTAATATATCATTTGTATTCTATCTAGTGAACTTACTAACAGATAATCTCCACATGAATTAGTTTTATTATTAAGACTAAAGTCAATTGCTCTTATTATGTTTAGGTATGTTTCTATTATCTCTGATCTCTCCAAGACATTTATCATGAAAGGGTGTTGAAATAATTTCGAAGGATTTTCTGCATCTAGGGAGATAATCATATGTTTTTTCTTTTTTTGTTTGTTTATATGGTGGATCACATTGATAGATTTTCATATGTTAAACCATCCCTGTATTCCAGGGATGAAGCCTACTTGGTCATGGTGGATGATTTCTCTGATGTATTCTTGAATTCGGTTTGCAAATATTTTATTAAGTATTTTTCATAGATGTTCATCAGGGATATTGGTCTGTAGTTTTCTTTCTTAATTGTGTCTTTGTGAGGCTTGGGTCCCAAGGTTATTGTGGCCTCATAAAAAGCGTTTGGCAATGAACCTTCTGTTACTATCACGTGGAACAGTTTGAGGAGTATTGTTATTAGTTCTTCCTTGAATGTCTGGTAGAATTCTGCATTGAATCAATCTGACCCTGGACATGTTTTGGTAAAGGTCTTGGAGAGATCAGGGATAACAGGAACATACCTAAACATAATAAGAGCAATATACAGAAAACCAACTGCCAACATCAAAATGAATGGAGAGAAACTTAAGCCAATTCCTCTAAAATCAGGAACAAGACAAGGCTGTCCTCTCTCTCCATATTTCCTCAATATCACACTAGAAGTTCTAGCTAATGGTATAAGACAACAAAAGGAGATCAAGGGGATCCAAATATTGAAAGAGAGAAGTCAAAGTGTCTCTATTTGCAGATGATATGATAGTTTACATAAGCGACCCAATAAACTCTACCAGGGAACTCCTACAGCTGATAAACACCTTCAGCAAACTAGCAGGATACAAGATAAACTCAAAAAATCAGTAGCCCTACTTTTTTTCAGATGACAAAGGGACAGAGAAAGAAATCAGAGAAACATCACTCTTTATAATAGCCACAAGCCACAAGCAACATAAAGTATCTTGGTGTAATGCTTACCAAACAAATAAAAGACCTATATAATGAGAAATTTGTGGCTCTAAAGAAAGAAATTAAAGAAGATACCAGAAAATGGAAAGATCTTCTACGCTCTTCAATAGGTAGGATAAACATAGTAAAAATGACAATCTTACCAAAAGCAATCTACAGATTCAATGCAATCCCCATTAAAATCCCACCACAATTCTTCACCAACCTTGAAAGGATAATAATCAACATTATATGGAAAAACAAAAGGCCCAGAAACACTAAAACAACCCTATACAACAAAAGAACTTCAGGAGGCCTCACCACTAATGACTTTAGCTCTACTACAAAGATATAGTTCTGAAAACAGCCTGGTATTGGCATAAAAATAGACAAGTAGAACACTGGGATCGAATTGAAAGTCCTGATATTAACCCACACACCTATGAACATATGATTTTCGACAAAACAGCTAAAATTATGCAATGGGGCAAGGACAACATCTTCAACAAATGGTGCTGGCAAAATTGGATGAGGGTGTGTAGAAGACTGCAGATAGGCCCATGTATGTCGCCATGCACAAAACTCCAGTCCAAAAGGATCAAAGACCTCAACATCAATCCAGCCACATTGAACCTCTTAGAAGAGAAAGTAAGAGGTACCCTTGAATAAATTGGTATAGGAGACCGCTTCCTGAACATAACTCCAGGGGCACAGACACTGAGAGAAAAAATTAGTAAATGGGACCTCTTCAAACTTAGAAGCTTTTGTAAGGCAAAGGACACAGAAGGCAAGACCAAATGGCAGCCCACACACGGGGAAAAGATTTTCACCAATCCTATATTTGACAAAGGGCTGATCTCCAAAATATAGAAAGAACTAAAAGAACTAGTCAACACAACACCAAATAACCCTATTAAAAAATGGGGTAGAGAACTGAAGAAAGAATTCTCAATAGAGGAAATCAAAAGGCTGAAAGACACTTAAGAAAATGCTCCACATCCTTAGCTATCAGGGAAATGCAAATCAAAACAAAGTTGAGATACCATCTTACTCCTGCCAGAATCTTACTCCTACTAAAATTAGAAACAATGATGACTCATGTTGGCAAGGATGGGGAGAAAGGGGAACACTCCTCTACTGCTGGTGGGAGTGCAAACTCATACAGCCATTTTGGAGATCAGGATGGCAGTTCCTCAGGAAAATGGGAATTAGTTTACCACAGAACCTGGCAATCCCCTCTTATGCATATACCCAAAGGATTCACATCCATGCAACAAAGACATCTGTTCAACTATGTTCATAGCAGCACTATTTGTAATAGCAAGAACCTGGAAGCAACCTAGATACCCCTCAATTGAAGAATGGTTAATGAAGATGTGGCACATCTACACAATGGAATACTACTCTGCAGAAAAAAATAATGGTATCTTGAATTTCGCAGGCAAGTGGATGGCACTTGAAGAAACCATCCTGAATGAGGTAACCCAGTCACAAAAAGAGGAACACAGTATGTAGTCACTCATATATGGATTTTACACCTAGATCAAAGGATCACCAGCCTATAATTCACACCACCAGAGGAACTAGGATACAAGGTGTATTCTAAGAGATTCATATAAAGTCCCTCAAAGAACTGGTAATGTACAAGTCCCCCCAGAGCTCAGGGGAAGTAGGCGGGGCAGTGAATGAAGAGAGAATTATTAGAAAATGACGGGGAGGAACGGAAAACGTGCAACCAGGAAGATTGAGCCTGGTTAGGAATAGAAGACAGGAGAGAGAGAGAAAGAGAGAGAGAGAGAGAGAGAGAGAGAGAGAGAGAGAGAGAGAGAGAGAGAGAGAGAGAGAATATAAAATAGGGAGCCAATATTGGTTTGAAGATAAAATTGAACACAAAGAAAGGTCTAGAGAACTACAAGACTGGTGTTAACTAACAATTTGAGCTTCTGTGGAAAGGCTATCATAAATGTCATATCCAGAGAGTGAGATCAACAACTAACTTATCCTTGGAGATCTCAAATGATGCCTGTTGGAAACAGAAGCAAATACTCATACATAAACACTGAGTCGAAATAGAACTCAGATGCAGAGCGAGAGGACAAGACCAGGCAGCCGAAGCACATGGAGGCAGCTTACCTGAACAAGGAGGAGCTAACGGACCACCAGACTGATAGCTGAGAAGCCAGCATGGGACTGACTCAGGCCCCCCTGAATATGGGTCTCAGCCAGAAGGACTGAGCAGTCTAAGGGACCTCAGACATTGGAGCCAGGATGTATTCCTGGAGCACAAAAGAAATTTGCAAACACATCCCCCCATGGAGGGATAACTGCCTTAATCTAGAGACAAGAGAGAAGCCCTTGTCCCTACTTCACATTAACTGTCAGACCTACATGACCCAAACTGGATGAGGGGAGGGTGGTTAGAGTGCAAGTGAGATGGCAGAGAGGGTAAAATGGAGGGATGGAGTGAGAGAGGTTGGGAGGGAGGGAGGGAGAGGGAACTGGATCGACATGTATAATAATAAATTAAATTAAAAAATGCTTTGACTGCAAAATTTAAGTTGAAGGACAAGTTACTGGGGAAAAGGATTTCTATTTTTGTTTCTACAGATAATGAAACGATGTGCATTCCTTACAGACTAATTTTGTTTGATCACGCCAGACCGCCTGAAACATAGTACAAAGTGATCCTACATTAAAAACACCTGCACAAAACAGCCCTACAGACTACAGCCAGGAGGATATCTGAATCTTCTTCGAATCCCCCATGACAGCGCCCCTTACCAGCAAGAAGTAGTTTGGAAAGAACGATGCCCAAATTCCCAAATTTTGTTTATAAATGTTTGTTTTCATTTAATTGGACTTTGTTATATAAAATTAAATAAAATAATAAAACAAAACAAAAAATGGCTGTGATTGCTGCGTTGTGTTGGTTTGAATGTGATTACACCTTTAATCTCATAGGGAATGGCAGTAGTAGAAGGAGGACCTTTGTTGCATTGATTTTGGCATTTTGAGAAGAAGAGTGTCACTGGTCATGGGTTTTGGGGTTTCCTATGCTTTGGATATGGGCAAGTATATAAGATGTCTTACTGAGGCCTGCATATCAAGATGTAGCCAGCACCATATTCTTCTTCAAACCATGCTCCCTGCAATGATGAAAATTGACTCAATTTCTGAAACTATGAGCCAATCAAATTAAGCGTTTTCTTTGTAAAATTTGTGGGGGATATCTTTCTTGCAAGGAGAGTGATGAGTATTTCATCCCTGATTTTCACTGGCCAGGTTTGGAATCCCTGACTGGGAGAGTTTTACCGAGGAGGCAGAGACAGGTTGATCTCTGTGAGTTTGGGACCAGGCTGTTCTACAAGAGCTAGTTCCAACACCACCTTAAAAGTCACTGAGAAACCCTGTCTTGTGAAACAACAAGAAAAAGTATTGTGGTGGTCTTAGAATAAAAATCCTAACTAATATAGAATCAGTGATTTTCTTCTTTAAATGTTCAGGGTGTATTAATTCCTGTCATGTGAATGAAGATAGACCAGATTTGTAGGATAAAATTTGGAAGTTATATTGACCTGGGTGTAGCCGATGGTGTGGTGTCCTTGAGATTTCCATTGATCACAGCTACTCCTACCTTTGCTGCCTAGTGCTGGAAGAAAATCCTACAATTACTTTAGGAAAAGGCTTTGAGTGTTCATTAAGAAGGAAATAAAGGTTACCTATTGACTGTTTTCCAATTCCCCTGGCAAATGACCACAGGGTGTAGGCACAGTGCAGAAAGAGGTGGGAGAAGGAAGGAACATGTGCAATTTCTTGCCTTCCTTTGGTGGAAATATCAGAGTGGAGCCTCTAATCAATTGTAGATGGTTCAAACAATGTTAGACTGGCCATTTCTTGGTGTCCATAGACAAGGACTGTCAATATTCTTGATAAAGTACTGATGTGATAATGAAACCAAATTGCTGACTTTTGTATAGAAGATTCAATGAAATCCACAGCCCCATAGCATGGTCAGTGTGTAAGCTTCAGAGCCTAGTTCTCATTTCTGCAGGGACAGAAAGGGAACATGTGCCCTGTGTTGACCAGGGCAATGGCCCATTTTCTTCTTATCCTCCCTGAGTGCAGGTTTCTTTGGGTGAATGAAATCTCTGTGTCCACACTGGGCTGTGGTGATGCACAACTTTTTTATTCAAGCACTTGAGAGGGAGAGGCAAGAAGATCTATGTGAGTTTGAGGCCAGTATGATTTTCAAAGAGAGTTCTAGTGTAGGTCCCAAACATAAAGAGACACCCACCCAAACATAAAGAGACACCCTGCCTTGAAAACCAGAAGAAAAACCAAAGGATAACACAAAACAAACAAACCAAAAGAAAAGAAATATCAGAGTTCAATATGAATGACAAGGTTTCTTTTGGTTTGTGTTGGGAACATCCAACGAAAAAACGAAAGTTTGCATATGGAATTTATGAATATTGCATTCCACATTCAGATTTGTCTTTATGTGTCACACACAGTTTATAATTCAGTGGAAATAGGTCATTAGAGTCATCTTTCAGCAATACATGATCACAGCTCTTTTAAATTTCCACACTCACTAACTAACATAGCATGTTTCAGGAAAGTTGAGTTCCTGGGAAAAAAGGAATTTCTTATCTGCTCTTTTCTCAAGTATGCATGGTGTTTAGTGGGTGGACAGGTCCATGACATTATACAGGGCCTTGGTCGGAAGCAGAAATTAAATCATTCTTCTGTATTAATTTTTGTGAGGTCATCATAGGGCTGGTTTTACCTTAAACCACAAGGAGCCTTAGAGTTTGCAGAAGCATAGGAAGATATTACCCCCATTTTTAGAGAGAGCTCTAAACCATGAGGTATCTCTGTTGGGAAAAATGTCAGTACCTGGAAGGTCAGAAGCAAAAAAGAGCGAGCATTCTTCTGAATTAATTTGGTGGGAATTGTGAATTCTTTTTATTTAAGATCTAAACAACTAGCATGATGGGTAGCTGGTTAACATTGGTCAAGATCTCAGTTTTCCTGGCTTAGTTTCCTGTGGTGTTTTGATAAAAAGTTGATTATATTTTCCAGCTTTTGTTCTTTTCTTTGTCTCTGCATCTCCCCTTTATCCTTTCCCAAATATTGTATACCTTCTTGATAATCATACATTTGTTGTAAATATTAAGGTCACAGTATGTCAAAGTATGACCTGAATGTTTCCGAGATTTCCTCAGTATCTTTTGTTATGTTCCCATTTTCATTTCTGATTTTGTGAATTTGCATGTTCTCTCTCTGCTTTTTCTTTAGATTGGATAAAGTTTTCTCTAGGTTGTTGATTTTCTTGAAAAACCAACATTGTTTCCCTGTTTTCTGTTTTATTGATTTCAACCCTCAAATTTATTATTTTCCGGTGTCTACTCCTCTAGGGTGAGTGTGCTTCTTTTTGTCCTAAGGCTTTCATTTTGGGTGTTAATCTCTATTGTGACTATCTTCTGTTTTGTTTTGTTTTGTTTTTTCATATGGGCACATAGTGCAATGAACTTCTCTGGTACCACTGCTTTCAAGGTGTCCCATTATTTCGGGAATGTTGTGCCCTCATTCTTGTTGAATTTTAGGATGTCCTTAATTTCTTCATTTCTTCTTTGACTCAGGTATGGTGCAATTGAATATTGTTCAGTTTCCATGAGTTTGTAGGGTTTCTGCGATTTGTATCGTTGTTGTACTCCAATTTTAAAGCATGCTGGTTATATAAGATACAGGGGACTATTCCAGTTCTCTTGTATCTGTTGAGGTTTGTTATTCCACCTACTATTTGGTCGATTTTAGAGAAGGTTTTATGGGGAGCAGAGAAGAAGTTATATTCTTTTGTGTTTGGATGGGACGTTCTATACACGTCTGTTAAACCCAAATGAGACAAAACATCTGTTAATTCTTTTATTAGTTTGTTAACTTTGTGACTAGTGGTCCTGTCTAGTGGTGACAGTGGTGTGTTGAAGTATCCCAATATAAGGGTGTGAGGTTTTATGTGAGGTTTGAGTTTTAGTAGCGTTTCTTTTATGAATGTGGTTGCCTTTGTGTTTGGATCATAGCTGTTCAGAATTGAGACTTTGTGTTGATGCATTTGTCCTGTGATGGATACAGAATGACTGTTTTCATCTCTTTTGATTAATTTTGGTTGGAAGTCTAACTTGTTAGATTTTAGGATAGCCACACCTGTTTGCTTCTTGGGTCGATTGTTTGGAAGATCTTCCTTAGCCTGAGGTAATGTCTAGACTTGAAGCTTAGCAGTGACATGGATTCTGTCTTCATATCCACTCTGTTAGCCTGTGTCTCTTTACAAGCAAGTTAAGACCTAATGTTCAGGGAGTGTAGGACCATGGATTGTTAATGCTTGTTTGTTTTAGATTTGTTGTTGGCAGTGGTATCGTGAATTTATTAGTCCTGCTTTTCCCTTGATTTGGTGTAAAGTGGATTATCTTTTCCCTATGTCTTTGTGAGCATAGTTAACTTCCTTGGGTTGGAGTTTTCCTTCCAAATCTGTCTGTATGGCTGGATTTGTAGATATGTATTGTGAAAATCTGGCTTTGTCATTAAACATTTTGCTTTCTCCATCAATAGTGATTGAGAGTTTTGCTGGGTATAGTAGCCTGGGCTGGCATACGTGGACTCTTTGTACTTGTAGAACATCTGTCCAGGACCTTCTCACCTTGAAGCTTTCCATGGAGTAGTCAGGTGTAATTTTCATAGGTCTGCCTTTATATGTTACCTGGAAGTTTTCCTTCACTGCTCTTAATGTAACTTCTTTATTTGTATGTTAGATGTTTTGATTATTATATGTCGAGGGGTCTTTTTTGGTGTTTGGTATGCTCATTGTACTTTCATGGGCATGTCCTTCTTCAGATTGGGAACGTTTCCCACAATGATTTTGTTGAATATGTTTTTGTCACCATTGACAAAATGGGCTTCCTCACCTTCCTCTATACCTATTATTCTTAGGATTGGCCTTTTCAAGGCGTCCCACATTTCCTGGATGTTTTGTGTTAAGGATTTGTTGGATTTATGATTTTCTTTGGGCAATGAATCTATTTACTCTACTTTATCTTCTGTGCTTGAGATTCTCTCTTCCATCTCTTGAATTCTGTTGGTTATGCTTGCATCTGTAGTTCCTGATGGTTTTCCCAGTTTTTCTATTTCCAGCATTCCTTCAGTTTACATTTTATTTATTGTCTCCATTTCCGTTTTCAAGTCTTGAACTATTTCCTTCACTAGCTTAATTGTTTTTTCTGGCTTTCTGTACTTTCTTTAAGAAATTTGTTCTATTTTTCCCATTTTTTTGTTTGTTTTTCTTCCATTTCTTTAAGGTATTTTCTCACCTCATCTTTCAGGGCCTCTATCATTTTTATGGCAATAATTTTTAATTTGTTCTCTTCTACTTCATCTGCTTTGTTGTTTTCCAGTCTATTTGGTGTAGATTCCATAGGTTCTTCTGCTGTTATTCTTGTAGTTCTGTTGTTAGGTGTTTTATTGTATTGCCATCTTCCCATAGCTTCGTCCACGGTGTGTTTTGGTGGGTCAGAAGTTTGATGTCTGTAGCTCTGGATGGTCCAAGCTCTCTATGAGGTCTCTTCACAGGCAGGGCCTGGCAATGGGGCTAAAAGTTCAAATTCCAGCAGAAGACTGGTGATACAAGTCAAAGATTTCAAAAGGCTGGGACCCAGGTTGTTCTTTAAGCTGATAGGCAGATCTAGCCTGGGCCTAGCATTCTCCATCTGAAGCCTCTTTGGCAGGGGCCCTACAATGGGGGTCAAGGATCCACCCAGCAGGAACTCAGAATGGTTCCATGGAGAAAGGTGATTCTCTGGGTGGGGCCCAAAAATCCATTAGAGGATTCTAGCCAAGGCCTGGCAATGCTGGGCTGATATTCTGGATGTTTCTGCATCGATAGGCTGATCAAGCTGGGACCTGGCACTCTTCAGCTGAGATCTCTTTAGTAGAGGCCCTGCAATGGGGGCCTTTTCACTCATTACTTTAACAATGTAAAAAGCTTCATTGAGAAGATTGATTCCTCTAAATCTGACCCTACACAGTTGCTTCATATTACATAAAGCAATGCATATTGGAGGAAACTGTTAAGACTTTAAACACATAAGTACCTGGGTTACAGGAATGAGTGCTCACCATATTGTATATTCACAGGTGAAAATATGTTTGGTTTAAGATTTGATTTAATTTTAATTATGTAATGCCAGTGCATGGATTTGTATTTGCTCACACTTGTTCCCAACAATATCAGCCTCTTGAGTTATTCTTGTAGCAGGAACTACAGAATTTTGTTATAATCCTGACATAGGCCCTGGCTATGAATGTTCCATAATATTTCACATCCATATCTCTAACCCTGTCTCTATCCTTCCTCTATCATCTTGATATGAAGTGATAGGGAAGAGCTCATGAAAGAGGAAAGCAAAATCATGCAAACAATTTGGTGAAGATTTTAGCCATCATACTTTTCTTTAATTTCAATAATCAAAATGTTTTTTTTTTTGTTTGTTTTTTTTTTTTTTTTTTTTTTTTTGTGGAGCATGGTTCTTATTAAGTTCACTACACCCAAGATAAATTACAAACTGGTCAGCCCTTCTGATGTAAGCTTCAACCCAACAGAGAGACAGACAGAGAGAGACAGAGAGAGAAAGAAAGACAGCATGAGGAGAGAGAGGGAGAGGAAAGAGAGATAATGGGAGCAAGAGAGATGTCAACCCAAGGTTCTCCACCTTCTGGTTTCAAACTCTGTACCAAAGTATACAGCATATAAGACTGGGGAAGAAACCAACCCTATTACTGGTGTCTATGCTTGAAGCTCTGATTGGCTACCAAAGCCTGAGTTACTAAATGAGGACTAAATGAACAGAAAAGACACAGAACTTGAGGACAGGTTTGGATCAGGACTACAAAACATTCTAAACTCTTTGTATAGATACAAAAGCCTTGGTTCCCACACAACAACCCAGCCTGACTGGGTATGCAGATATTGGTTTAAGTATGGCTTCTTACTTCTTCCCAGGGATGATATGGAGAGGATGGGTTCAGGATATGGTGGGATTGCTTTTAGCAGGAGGTGTGGTTTACACGGTTTCCATTAGCTGCCATCCTGTAGATCATCAGCACCCATTTCTTGAGAGATGGACAAAGCAAGTTGTGTAAAGCTTCAGACGTAACATTGAGCTGCATTTGAGAGAGGATGGTTTAAGTCCTGGCAGTGTTTGGTAGCACTGTTCCAAGCCCTGCCCTCAGGGTGTCAAGGGGGGGCCCTTCCCTGGATTCATCTCACTTCAGAATTCACACTTGAAAGGCCTGCCTTTGTGTCCCCAGAGTAGTTGAAAGATACAAGGTTTCCTGAGATAATTGGGAGCATTGGGTGAGGGGAGGGAGAGTTAGGAGAAAGAAAATGTGACAAGAGAATGAAAGAGGAGAAAAATAGGCATCAAGAAGACTGAGTTTTGGAAAGAATAGAGGAGAGCAACAAAAGAGATACCATATTAGATGGAGATATAATAGGTGGTAAGAGAAATCTGGCACTAGGAAAATGTCCAAAGATCTACAAGGATGACCCCAAATAAGAATATAAGCAATAGTGGAGAGGCTACCTTTAAAACAGTTCCATTTAATGAGATCGATATCTACCTTATAGGATAGTCTAGAGCCTGCATCCAGTAGTTGACAGAAACAGAAGCAGACACCCACAGCTAATCACTAAGTGGAACTCCTGGAATCCAGTTTCAGAGAGAGAAGAGTGATAACTACAGGGGTAAAGACCAGGTTGGAGATAAATTAAAACCCCTAGAAGTGCATCTCATTTAGAAGGCCTAGTAAGTCTAAGGGACCTCTGTCAGTGGAATCAGGATGTATCCCTTATGTATGAAAGTCTCCAGGAGCCCATTCCCCATGGACATATACTCACTCAGCCTAGAGACATGGAGTTGGGCCTTGTCCCTGCTGCAAATGACTTTGGAGTTGGCCCAGACATGAGAGGGAGATGGAATCGAGATGGATATGTAAAATAATTTTGATTCAATTTTAAAAGAATTCCTTAAAAGTAAGAAAAGGAAATAAGGCAGTATCAATACATTAGCTAACATTTGCTGGTGTCATGGCCCTGAAGACTCAGAGCTTTGGGCAAGTTTATGGACAATGTCCTGAAGCAGTCACAGACTAACTTTGAATGTGTTACGAACACCTTACCCCAGGGACCACTTTCATCTTGGGTGACTATGAAATCCTGAAATTCCTACCTCCAATCTCTAAGAAGAATTACTAAAGGCATCTGCCAACATGACTGACTTCATGGCTTCAAGTTCACTTAGTGAGACATTAGAATGATGTGATAAATAACATGAAGAATTACACTTAACTGTATAAAAAACCTCTTATCACAGTGAACCTGGCTGTCACCATTAGCAGTAATAGACAGAACCCTTCAAAGGCATTTGGTGAGTTTTAACAGACTAAACAATAAAGAAAATTAATATTTCCCATATTTGGAGACAATGGACGTTGAGGAAGAAAACCTGCACTTGATGGGTACCATGTACTGTTACCGAAGTTAAGACCAGAGACTGTTGTCTGCCTACACTATCAACCAGGCTCAGTTTTGTGACTCAAGTATGACAGACTATCTAATTATCTGACTATTTTATTATTCAAATCTCTCTTTTTCTACTCCAGGAAGAGTGGAGTCTGGATCCACCTAGTTGGTGTTAAATTGTATCTTGTGAATTCTTTCTTTCTTTCTTTGTCTCTCTCTCTCTCTCTCCTTCTTTCTTTCTTTCTTTCGTTCTTTAAATCAATGTTGATATCATTTTTTTATCTCTCTAGGGGTGAATTATGAGAAACTATCTCTTTATTCATTCATTTTTTTGTTCAAATATCTGATTAAGAACTCAATGACCCTTCAGTATTGAGCAATCATTTAGGCTTCAACATAAAACACCATCCACTTGTTTAATTTGTGTTCATTTAATAATGAAAATCTGGCATTACATATTCAGTGATCACTGGAGTTTTGAGCCTCCTTTGGGGAGACCGTTGTACCAGACCATCACATCATCTAATACTACACTTACTTCTTTAACTGTTCAAATACAGGTAACGTTATGGAACTTAAGAAACTATCTCTTTATTCATTCATTTTTTGTTCAAATCTCTGATTAAGAACTCAATGTCTCTTCAGTATTGAGCAATCATTTAGGCTTCACACATAAAACACCATCCACTTGTTTAATTTGTGTTCATTTAATTATGAAAATCTGTCATTACATATTCAGTGATCACTGGGGTTTTGAGCCTCCTTTGGAGAGATCGTTGTACCAGACCATCACATCATCTAATACTACACTTACTTCTTTAACTGTTAAACTAGGAAATTAAGTAATAATTCATCATTTAATTTACGTATTTCAAATACAGGTAACGTTATGGAACATAAGTCCCGTTTGGAGTCAAATTTTGGGAGTTGATAACGTAATATCATCTCATTACTTCATCATTTAGTTATGTAAATAGATCTTTACATCAGCGATAGGTTTAGGACTTTGGTGCCATCTCATCAGTGTTAATATAAAAGGCCCACTAATTAATTTTCAATTTAATATTTGAAAAACATGATGATTCCAGTAAGAAATAAGTCTGACTACTCCATGTGGGATTTAATTATGCACCACCATGTAATTTGTCAGTCATTTTTCATTATATATTAATTATTAAAATCGATGAAGATGTTGTTCTTCTTGACTGGAGTCGGGCCAAACCTCCATGGGAGTTAATCACGTGGCATTATTGAATTATCTAAGTACTACTTCCTTGACAATCACTGGAGTTTGGTTCCATCTTTTGAAAGTTAAATATGGAGGACTACCCAATTATTAACTTATTTGATTGGGTAAGTAATGATGGTGCCATCCGTCATTTGGCTGCTGTGGCACTGACACAGCAGGAGACCAGTACCAGAAGCAGTGGCCAGAGAATGGGAAACACTGCCTTATACAGTGATTACTGATTATGCAATAGTAGATTTTTAACAATCGAATGATTACACGATTTAAAAAAAAGAATGTACTGTTGCACATCTTCAGTTTCTGAGAGGATGCAACAGAACTGAAACATGAAGGACACAGTGACCACCAATTTTAAAAATGGAATAACTGAATAATCTCCTGATCAGGGAATCTCATCGAATGAACTCTGTCGGGCTGTTAACATGACACACCAACAACAATTAACAACTCTAAATAACCATATTAGAAAGCAGGGTACAGGACTTAATAGAGAACAGTCAATTGAGGAATCCAAAATGACTGAAAGAAACATAAGACACTGCTCAAAATCCTTAATCATCATCCTAATGCTGATCTAAACAACTCTGAGAAACCATGGGATCAAGCTCCTCTAAAGGTAAGAGGATGCAGAGGAGTTAATTTTATTTTCAATAAGGGGAAAAGGATTATGGTAGAGGCGATTAATTGTATTGTTTCCGGTATACAAATTAGAAGACTGAAGCATAGAAAACAGGTTTAAAATACTCATCAATTGTACTTGAATGGCACAATGATGCTTTCGTATTCATGCTTATGTCACTATAGGCAAGTTGTAGCTTGAGAGACTGGTAAATATGTAGATCTCAAATGAAAGAGCCTTGCTTTGTTTTTGTGAGAAACTCAGTGAGGCTGTAAGGTAGCTCATAGGTGGGTATACTCCTTTAAGCATGTGGGAGGGGCACTAGAATGTGACAGAATGTTGGTTCATAAATGTTGCCTGGCAACCCTGTTGCATTCTGTATCCTGGTATCATTGGCCAAGGACCAGAGAGCAGCTTCGAGAAAGTGTTATAGTGGGACATTACAGTTTCCCAAGGTAACTATCTCCTAAAACTTTTAATGACAACATTTGATTCGCCTAAACAAGTCATAGCCACACCTGTGGAGGTGTGCCTACAGCTTTTACTGGTTACCAAATTCAAGATTACCCAGTCATCAGAGAATGTAGTCTGTGGAGAAACAGTTCAAAGTCTTCTGTTTATGAATACTCTCTCTCCTAAGAAGTCACACTATGGAACAAAAGATAATAAGACTCACAATTATTCATCAAAAGGTGAGTTTTACATTGATGACTTCCTTCAGGAAGGTGATAATCCATTTGTTAGAGTAGACTTTGTGATTATTGGATTTCAGTCCATCTCTTTTGAGGCAGCCGTCCAACATTAAATATGTGATATCGTCTAAAAACGCTGCATATACAACGACAGTTCAGAATTTAAACATGTTACTACTCTGCTCTGCGATTAAATAAGGGATGAACCTGGGAGTTTCCCACAATCATGTGGGAGTCAACAGAGAGTCAATTGTGTGGAGTATGGCAGATCATTTCATCCTCTGATTATGTTGTTATTTTATTATTAAAATAGGACATTAGATAATCCATGATATGTGGATTGTGGTGACGCGATGTGGGAGGCAATTATTATAGACCATCTTAATGTCAATTATGTAGTTAAAATATTTAAATTTATCACGACCGCATCGTTCATGAGCCTGATTTGGAGCCACCTTAGGGAAGTGGATGATGTTACATGAACTCATTATTTGATTATTTAATTATATAAAACAATGATTATATCGTCCATGACACCTGGAAATCTGGTGCCACAGATCACCTAATTACGTAATTAATTACTTTAAACTGACAATCTGTGTTAATCCCCAGGATAATGTAAATATTTGTATAGTTATGTAAACAACAATCCTCCATTCCATGAAGAGACCTGTAAAGCTCCCTCTTGTGGAGATAACGTGCAATATCTACACATATTATGATTCATTGACTCAATTGGTGCTGATGACATCCTTCATGAATGGAGTCTGGCCATGCTTCCCTGCCAGTAAATGCTACATCACCTATTTATTGTGACAGTTAGCTATTACTGAATTATTTAATTCTTTCAATTATGTAAACAACAGACAATGCCATCACCGATTATGATTAGTGTGCAAAAATCTGTCAGGGACAAGGTTAGGAAAGATGTGGACATGGTCAGAGCATTTTCTGAATGATCTATGCATCTTCCAGAGTACGAGGGATGCTGGATGATTGACTCCAGAAGATTGACCGGTGCCCTCCGAGCAGTACAAGGACTTCACCAAGGCCGGCACAGTGGTCTGGGTGTTGACTACCTGCTGTTCATCCACATCTTCACATCGGTTGTGGTCTACCATGAGAAGATGTAGTGGCACTAGAAGGTCAGCACCATCACCGAGACCTGGCAAAAGGATGACAGCGCAGAACACGGAAGTACATCTCTCTCTCTCTCAAATATGCTGGTTATGCCCCTGCTGCAGGCATCTTTTCAGCTGATTTCAACATCTTGGCTACTACTTCTAGGCCAGTAATGTGCCCAGTATCACAGGTCCTGCGGCACCACAACAGAGATTCAGTTGCTGGTGATGATGTCAGGCCAACAGAATTCATCATGCAAGACAGTAAGATTATCTGAGGATTAACTTATGGCATTTGAAAAATCCTTGATGGCAGCATACATTTCCATATCTGTCAAGTCTGCCCAGGATTTGAAGATACAAAAAAAGGTCAATGACTTACATATGCAAAGATGTAATTATTAAATTCTTTCATTACATAATCTGTGATCCCTGAATTTTGGTGCCCCCTTGGGTGACTCAAGTGTGACATACGATCTAACTATCTGATTATTTCATTATTCAAATGTGTATTTTTCTAGTGTACTCTGGATCCACCTTGTTGGTTTTAAATTGACTCTTGTGAGTTCTTTTTTCTTTCTTTCTTTCTTTCTTTCTTTCTTTCTTTCTTTCTTTCTTTCTTTGTTTCTTTCTTTCTTTGTTTTTTTCTGTCCTTGTTCTTTCTTATTTCCTTTCTTTCTTTCTTTAAATCAATGTTTATATCAATTTCTTATCTCTCTGGGCGTGAATTATGAGAAATTATCTCTTTATTCATTCATTTTTTTTGTTCAACACTATGATTAAAAACTCAAAGACCCTTCAGTATGGAGCAATCATCTAGGCTTCACACATAAAACACCATCCACTTGTTTAATGTTTATTCATTTAATTATGAAAATCTGTCATTATGTATTCAGTGATCCCTGGAGTTTAGAACCTCCTTAGTGGTGTCCATCGTGCCATACCATCACATCATCTAATACTACACTTCCTTTTCTGTTAAACTAGGAAATTAAATGATATTTCATCATTTAATTAACGAATTTAAAATACAGGTGTTGTTATGGACCATAAGTCCCTTTGGAGTCAGATTTTGGGAGTTGATGTAACATCATCTCATTACCTCATCATTTAGCTATATTAGTAGATATTTACATCAGCGATAGGTTTAGGACTTTGGTGCCATCTCGTCAGTGTTAATATAAAATGCCCACTAAGTAATTATCAATTTAATTTTTTAAAAACATCCTTATTCTAGGAAGATATCAGTCTGACTACTCCATGTGGAATTTACGAATGCCCCACCATGTCATTATTCAATCATTTTTCATTGTACATTAATTATTTAAATCGATGAAGACGTTGTTCTTTTTGACTGGGGTCTGGCCATTCCTCCACGGGACTTAATCATGTGGCATTATTTACTTATCTATGTACTACTTCCTTGACAATCACTGGAGTTTGGTTCCATCATATGAACATAAATTATGCAGGACTATCCAATTATTAACTTATTTGATTTCATATGTAATGACAGTGTCATCCCTCTTTTGGCTGCTGTGGGATTGACACAGCAGGAGATCGGTACCAGAAGCAGTGCCCAGAGAATGAGGGACACTGCGTTATCCAGTGGTTACTGATTACATAATGGTAGATTTTTAAAAATCGAATGATTACAAGATTTTAAAATACAGGTAATGTTAGGGACCATAAGTCCCGTTTGGAGTCAGATTTTGGGAGTTGATAATGTAATATCATCTCATTAATTCATCATTCAGCTATGTAAATAAATCTTTACATCAGCAATAGGTTTAGGACTTTGGTGCCATCTCGTCAGTGTTAATATAAAAGGCCCACTAATTAAATTTCAATTTAATTTTTTAAATTCCTCAATATTCCAGGAAGAGATCAGTCTGACTACTCCATGTGGGATTTAAGTATGCACCACCATGTCATTTTTCAATCATTTTTCATTATATATGAATTATTACAATTGATGAAGAAGTTGTTCTTCTTGAGTGGAATCAGGCCAAACCTCCATGGGAGTTAATTACGTTTCATTATTTAATTATCTAAGTACTACTTCCTTGACAATCACTGGAGTTTGGTTCCATCTTTTGAAAGTTAAATATGGAGGACTATCCAATTATTAACTTATTTGATTGCGTAAGTAATGATGGTGTCATCCGTCATTTGGCTGCTGTGGCATTGACACAGCAGGAGATCGGTACCAGAAGCAGTGGCCAGAGAATGGGAGACACTGCCTCATACAGTGATTATGGATTACGCAATAGTAGATTTTTAACAATCAAATGAATACACATTTAAAAAAATCCGTACTGTTTCGCATTATCAGATTCTGAGAGGTTGCAACAGAACTGACCCATGAAGGACACAGTGAGCACCGATTTTAAAAATGGAATAACTGAGTAATCTCCTGATCAGGGAATCTCTTCTAATGAACTCTGTCGGGCTATTAACATGACACACCACTAACAATAAATAACTCTAAATAACCATATTAGAAAGCAGGGTACAGGACTTAATAAAGAACAGTCAATTCAGGAATCCAAAATGACTGAAAGAAACAGAAGACACTGCTCAAAATCCTTAATCATCAGCCTAATGCAAATCTAAACAAGTCTGAGAAACCATGGGATGAAGCTCCTCTAAAAGTAAGAGGATGCAGAGGAGTTAATTTTATTTTCAATAAAGGGAAAAGGATTATGGTAGAGGCGATTAATTGTATTATTTACGTTCTAGAAACTAGAAAACTGAAGCATAGAAAACAGGTTTAAAATACTCATCATTGTACTTGAATGGCCCAATGATGCTTTCGTTTTCATGCTTATGTCACTATATGCAAGTTGTAGCTTGAGACACTGGTAAATATATCGAACTCAAAAGAAAGAGCCCTGCTTTGTTTTTGTGAGAAACACAGTGAGGCTGTAAGGTTAGTTCATTGGTGGGTATACACCTTTAAACAAGTGGGAGGGGTACTAGAATGTGACAGAATGTTGGTTCATAAATATTGCCTGGCAACCCTGTTGCATTCTGTATCCTGGTAACATGGGCCAAGGACCAGAGAGCAGCTTCGAGAAAGTGTTATCATGGGACATTACAGTCTCCCAAGCTAACTATGTCCTAAAACTTTTTATGACATTTGATTCGCCTAAACAAGTCATAGCCACACCTCTGGAGGTATGCCTACAGCTTTCACTTGTTACCAAATTCAAGATTGCCTAATCATCAGATAATGTAGTCTGTGGAGAAACAGTTCAAAGTCTTCTGTTTATGAATACTCTCTCTCCTAAGAAGTCACACTATGGAACAAAAGACAAATAAGACTCACAATTATTCATCAAATGTGAGTTTGCCATTGATGCCTTCCTTCAGGAAGGTGATAATCCATTTGTTAGAGTAGACTTTGTGATTATTGGATTTCAGTCCATCTCTTTTGAGGCAAGCGCCCAACATTAATCATGTGATATCTTCTAAAATCCCTGCATCCACAATGACAGTTCAGCATTTCAACATGTTACTACTCTGCTCTGCGATTAAATAACTGATGAACCTGGGAGTTTCCCACAGTCATGTGGGAGTCAAGAGAGAGTCAATTGTGTGGAGTATGGCAGACCATTTCTTCCTCTTATTATGTTGTTATTTGATAATTAAAATAGGACATTAGATAATCCATGGTCAGTGGATTGTGGTGACTCGATGTGGGAGGTAATTATTATAGACCATCTTAATATCAATTATGTAGTTAAAATATTTAAATTTATCATGACAGCATCGTTTATGAGCCTGGTTTGGAGCCACCTTAGGGAAGTGGATGATGTTACATGAACTCATTATTTGATTATTTAATTATATAAAACAATGATTATATCGTCCATGACACCTGGAATCTGGTGCCACAGGTCATCTAATTACATAATTAATGAAGTTAAATTGACAATCTGTGTTAATCCCCAAGATAATGTAAATATTTGTATAGTTATGTAAACAATCATCCTCCATTCCATGAAGAAACCTGTAAATCTCCCTCTTGTGGAGATAATGCACAATATCTTCACATTGTATGATTCATTGACTCAATTGATGATGATGACATCCTTCATGACTGGAGTCTGGCCATGCTTCCCTGCCGGTAGAATGCTACATCCCCTATTTATTGTGACAGTTAGCTATTAGTGACTTAATAATTTTTTAAATTATGTAAACGACAGACAGTGCCAACACCGATTACGGTTAGGGTGCAAAAATCTGTCAGTGACAAGGTTAGGAAAGTTGTAGACATGGGCCGAGCATTTTCTCAATGATCTATGCATCTCCCAGAGTACGAGGGATGCTGGGTGATAGAGTACTGAAGGTTGCACGGTGCCCTCTGAGAAGTACAGGGACTTCACCAAGGCAGGCATGGTGGTCTGGCTTTTGACTACCTGTTCTTCCTCCACATCTTCACATCGGTTGTGAACTACCATGAGAAGAAGGAGTGGCACTAGGAGGTAGGCACCAACACTGTGACCTGGCAAAAGGATGACGACTCAGAACACGGAAGAACATCTTTCTCTCAGCTATGCTATTGATGCCCCTGCTGCAGTCATCTTTTCAGCTGATATCAACATTGTGGCTACTTCAGCTACGCCAGGATTGGGCCCACTATCTCAGATCCTGCCGCACCACAACAGACATTCAGGCGCTTGTGATGAGGTCAGGCCAACAGAATTCATCAGATAATCAGTATGATTATCTTACGAATTACTGATGGCATGTTAAGAATGCGTGATGACAGCATACAGTTTCATACCTGGCAAGTCAGCCCAGGAATTGATGATACAAAAAAATGTCAACGACTTACATATTTAAAGATGTAGTTATTAAATTCTTTCATTATATAATCTGTGATCCCTGAAGTTTGGCGCCAGCTTGTGTGATTCAAGTGTGACAGATCATCTAACTATCTGATTATTTCATTATTCAAAACTGTCTTTTTCTACTCCAGGGAGAGTTGAGTCTGAATCCACCTTGTTGGTGTTAAATTGTATCTTGTTAATTCTTTCTTTCTTTATTTCATTCTTTCTTTCTTCCTTTTTTCATTTAAATCAATGTTGATATCACTTTGTTACCACGCTAGGGGTGAATTATGAGAAACTATCTCTTTATTCATTCATTTTTTGTTCAAATCTATGATTAAGAACTTAATATCTCTTCAGTATTGAGCAATCATTTAGGCCTCATGCATAAAACACCATCCACTTGTTTAATGTTTATTCATTTATTTATGAAAATCTGTCATTATGTATTCAGTGATCACTGGAGTTTTGAGCCTCCTTTGGGGAGACCGTTGTAGCAGACCATCATGTCATCTAATACTACACTTACTTCTTTAACTGTTAAACTATGATATTAAATGATAATTCATCTTTTAATTTACATATTTGAAATACAGGTAATGTTATGGACCAGAAGTCCCGTTTGGAGTCAGATTTTTGGGGAGTTGATGATGTAATATCATCTCATTACTTCATCATTCAGCTATGTAAATAGATCTTTACATCAGCGATAGGATTAGGACTTTGGTGCCATCTTGTCAGTGTTACTAAAAAAGGCCCACTAATTAATTATCAATTTAATTTTTTAAAAACATCATTATTCCAGGAAGAGATCATTCTGACTACTCCATGTGGGATTTAAGTGTGCACCATCATGTCATTTTTCAATCCTTTTTCATCATATATTAATTATTTAAATCGATGAAGATGTTGGTCTTCTTGACGGGAGTCGGGCCATTACTCCATGGGAGTTAAACACGTGGCATTATTTAATCATCTAAGTACAACTTCCTTGACAATCACTGGAGTATGGTTCCATCTTTTGAAAGTTAAGTATGGAGGACTATCCAATTTTTAACTTACTTGATTGCTTAAGTAATGATGGTGTCATCCCTCATGTGGCTGTTGTGGGATTGACAGAGCAGGCGATCACTACCAGAAGCAGTGCCCAGAGAATGGGGGACACTGCCTTATGCAGTGATTACTGATTACGTAATAGTATATTTTTAACAATCGAATGATTACACGAAACTGTACTGTGTCGCATCATTAGTTTCTGAGAGGTTGCAACGGAACTGACCCATGAAGGACACAGTGACCACCGATTTTAAACAAGGAATAACTGAATAATCTCCTGATCAGGGAATCTCATCTAATGAACTCTGTCAGGCTGATAACATGACACACCACCAACAATTAATAACTCTAAATAACTATATTAGAAAGCAGGATACAGGACGTAATAGAGACAAGTCAATTGAGGAATCAAAAATGACTGTAAGAAACATAAGACACTGCTCAAAATCCTTAATCATCAGCATAATGCAAATCTACACAACTCTGAGAAACCATGGGATCAAGCTCCTCTAAATGTAAGAGGATGAAAAGTTTATTTTATTTTCAATAAAGAGAAAAGTTTTATTGTTGAGGCAATTAAGTGTATTGTTTCCATTCTAGAAATTAGAAAATTGAAGCATAGAAAACAGGTTTAAAATACTCATCATTGTACTTGAATGGCATAATGATGCTTTCGTTGTCATGCCTATGTCACTATAGGCATGTTGTAGCTTGAGAGACGGGTATATATGTAGAACTCAAAAGGCAGAGCCCTGCTTTGTTTTTGTGAGAAACTCAGTGAGGCTGTAAGGTTAGTTCCTCTTTAGGTATGCTCCTTTTAGCTTGTGGGAGGGGCACTAGAATGCGACAGAATGTTGGTTCATAAATGTTGCCTGGAAAACCTGCTTGCATTCTGTATCCTGGTATCATGGGCCAAGGGTCAGAGAGCAGCTTCGAGAAATTGTTATCATGGGACATTACATTCTACCAATATAACTATCTCCAAACAAACTTTCAATGACAGCATTTGATTCGCCTAGCCAAGTCATAGCCAAATCTCTGGAAGTTTGCCTACAGCTTTTACTAGTTACCAAATTCAAGATTACCTAATCATGCGAGAATATCTTCTGTGGAGAAACAGTTCAAAGTCTTCTGTTTATGAATTCTCTCTCCTAACAAGTAATATTATGGACACAAAGATAATAAGACTCACATTTATTCATCAAAAGGTGAGTTTGCCATTGTTGACTTCCTTCAGGATTGTGATAATCCGTTTGTTAGAGTAGACTTAGCGATTATTAGATTTCAGTCCATCTCTTTTTAGGCAGCCGCCCAACATTAAATATGTGATATCTTCTAAAAACCCTGCATACACAATGACAGTTCAGCATTTAAACATGTTCGTACTCTGCTCTGCGATTAAATAAGGGATGAACCTTGTACTTTCCCACAATCTTGTGGGAGTCAACTGAGATGCAATTGTGTGGAGCATGGCAGACCATTTCATCCTCTCATTATGTTGTTATTTGATTATTAAAATAGGACATTAGATAATCCATGATCTGTGGATTGTGGTGCATTGTGGGAGGGAATTATTATAGACCATCCTAATATCAATTATGTAGTTAAAATATTTAAATTTATCACCACAGTATCGTTCATGAACCTGTTTGGAGCCACCTTAGGGAAGTGGATGATGTTACATGAACTCATTATTTGATTATTTAGTTATATAAAACAATGATCATATCGTCCATTACACCTGGAATCTGGTGCCACAGATCATCTAATTACATAATTAATGAATTTAAATTGACAATCTGTGTTAATCCCCAGGATAATGTAAATATTTGTATAGTTATGTAAACAACAATCCTCCATTCCATGAAGAGACCTGTAAAGCTCCCTCTTGTGGCGATAACGTGCAGTATCTTCATATTGTATGATTCATTGACTCAATTGATGATGATGACATCCTTCATGACTGGAGTCTGGCCATGATTCCCTGCCAGTAGAATGCGACATTCCCTATTTATTTTGACAGTTAGCTATTAGTGACTTATTTAATTCTTTAAATTATGTAAACGACAGACAGTGCCATCACCAATTACGGTTAGGGTGCAAAAATCTGTCAGGGACAAGGTTAGGAAAGTTGTAGACATGGGCAGAGCATTTTCTGAATGATCTATGCATCTTACAGAGTACGAGGGATGCTGGGTAATTGAGTCCTGAAGGTTGCACGGTGCCCTCTGAGAAGTACAAGGACTTCACCAAGGCCGGCACGGTGGTCTGGCTGTTGACTACCTGCTCTTCCTCCACATCTTCACATCGGTTATGTTCTACCATGAGAAGAAGGAGTGGCACTAGGAGGTCGGCACCATCACCGAGACCTGGCAAAAAGATGACAGTTCAGAACTCAGAAGCCCCTACTCCAGCCATCTTTTCAGCTGTTATGAACATTGTGGCTACTACTGCTATGCCAGGATTGGGCCCATTATCTCACCTCCTGCCAAACCCCAACAGAGATGCAAGCGCTTTTGATGATGTCAGGCCAACAGAATTCATCGGGCAAGACAATATGATTATCTGACGATTAACTGATGACATTTTAAAAATGAGTGATGACAGCATACAGTTTCATACCTGGCAAGTCTGCCCAGGAATTGATGATACATAAAAAGGTCAACGGCTTACATATATAAAGATGGAATTATTAAGTTCTTTCATTCTATAATCTGTGATCCCTGAAGTGTGGCTCCACATTGTATGACTCAAGTGTGACTGACGATCTAACTATCTGATTATTTCATTATTCAAATCTGTTTTTCTACTTCAGGAATAGTGGAGTCTGGGTCCTTGCTGGTGTCAAATTGTATCTTGTGAATTCTTTCTTACTTTCTTTCTTTCTTCCTTCCTTTCTTTATTTAAATCAATTTTGACATATTTTTTTTATCTCTTTAGGGGTGAATTATGAGAAACTATCTCTTTATTCATTCATTTTTTGTTCAAATCTATGATTAAGAACTCAATGTCTCTTCAGTATTGAGCAATCATTTAGGCTTCACGCATAAAACACCATCCACTTGTTTAATGTTTATTCATTTAATTTTGAAAATCTGTCATTATATATTCAGTGATCACTGGAGTTTTGAGGTCCTTTGGGGAGACCGTTATACCAGTCCATCATGTCATCTAATACTACACTGACTTCTTTAACTGTTAAACTAGGGAATTAAGTAATAATTCATCATTTAATTGACGTATTTAAAATACAGGTAATGTTATGGACCATAAGTCCCGTTTTGAGTCAGATTTTGGGAGTTGATAATGTAATATCATCTCATTACTTTACTTTAGCTATGTAAATATATCTTTACATCATTGATAGGTTTAGGACTTTGGTGCCATCCCATCAGTGTTAATATAAAAGGCCCACTAATTAATTTTCAATTTAATTTTGAAAAACATCATTATTCCAGTAATAGATCAGTCTGATTACTCCATGTGGGATTTAAGTATGCACCACCAAGTCATTTTTCAATCATTTTTCATTATTTATTAATTATTAAATTCGATGAAGGTGTTGTTCTTCTTGACTGGAGTCTGGCCAATCCTCCATGGGAGTTAATCACGTGGTATTATTTAATTATCTAAGTAGTACTTTCTTGACAATCACTTGCACTAGATTCCAGGTGTCTTGCATGATATAATCATTGTTTTGTATAGTTAAATAATCAAACAATGAGTTCATGTAACATCATCCACTTCCCTAAGGTGGCTCCAAACCATGCTCTTGAACGATGCTCTCGTGATCAATTAAAATATTTTAAGTACAAAATTGATATTTAGATGGTCCATAATAATTGCTTCCCACATCGTGTTATCCACTGATGATGGATTATCTAATGTCCTATTTTAATAATCAAATAACAACATAATCAGATGATGAAATGGTCCGCCATACTCGACACAATTGACTCTAACTGACTCCCACATGATTGTGGGAAACTCCCAGGTTCATCTCTTATTTAATTGTAGAGCAGAGTCGTGAAATGTTTAAATGCTGAAATGTCATTGTGTATGCAGAGTTTTTAGAAGATCGTACATATTTCATGTTGGACGACTGCCTCAAAAGAGATGTACTGCAATCCAATAATCCCTAAGTATACTCTAACAAAAGGATTATCACCATCCTGGAGGAAGTTAACAATGACAAAATCACCTTTTGATTAATAATTGTGAGTCTTATAATTTTTGTTACCATAGTATTAATTCTTAGGAGAGAGAGCATTCATAAACAGAAGAAATTGAATGTTCTCTGATAATAAGGTAATGTAGTATTTGGTGTCCAGTAAAAGCTGTAGGCAAACTTCCAGAGATTTGGCTATGACTTGGTTAGGGGAATCAAATGCTGTCATTCAAAGTTTTAGGAGTTAGTTATCTTGGGAGATTGTAATGTCCCATGACAACACTTTCTCGAAGCTGTTCTCTGGTACTTGGCCCATGATAACAGAATAGAGAATGCAAGCAGGGTTGCCAGGAAACATTTATGAACCAACATTCTGTCACATTTCTAGTGCCCCTCCCACATGCTAAAAGGAGCATACCTAAAGATGAGCTAACCTTACAGACTCACTGAGTTTCTCACAAAAACATAGCAAGGGTCTTTCTTTTGGGTTCTACATATTTACCTGTCTCTCAAGCTACAAAATGTCTATAGTGCCATAAGCATGAAAACGAAAGCATCATAATACCCTTCAAGTACAATGATGAGTATTTTAAACCGTTTTTCTATGCTTCAATTTTCTAATTCCTAGAATGGATACAATGCAATTAATCGCCTCTACCATAAACCTGTTCTCTTTTTTTAAAATAAAATAATCCCTCTTCATTCTCTGCCCTTTAGAGGAGCTTAATCACATGGTTTCTCAGCATTTTTTATATTTGCATTGGTCCAGAACAACCAGGGCTGGGGCCGGGTACAAAATTAAATTGATAATAAATTAAATTGATAATAAATTAAATTGATAATGAATTTGTAGGCATTTCATATTAACACTGAGGAAATGGCACCAAAGTCCTAAACATATAGCTGATGTAAGTTCTCTTTATATAGCTAAATGATTAAGTAATGAGATGATGTTACATCAACTCCCAAAATCTGACTCCAAAATGGACTTATGGTTCATCACATTACTTGTATTTTAAATTCATTATTTAAGTGATGAATTATCATGTAATTTTCTAGCTTAACAGTTAAGGAAGTAAGTGTAGTATTCGATGATGAGATGATCTGGCATAATTGACTCACCTAAAGAGGCTCAAAACTCCAGTGATCACTGAATTCTTAATGACAGATTTTCATAATTAAATGAATAAACTTTAAACAAGTGAATGGTGTTTTATGTGTGAAGCCTAAATGATTGCTCAATACTGAAGGGTCATTGAGTTCTTAATCATAGATATGAACAAAAAATGAATGAATAAAGAGATAATTTTGCATGATTAACCCCTAGAGAGATAACAAATCGATATCAACATTGATTTAAAGAAAGGAAGGAAGGAAGGAAGGGAGGAAGGAAGAAAGAAAGAAATCACAAGAGACATTTTAAAACCAACAAGGTGGATCCAGACTCCAGTCTTCCAGGAGTAGAAAAAGGCAGATTTGTATAATGAAATAATCAGATAGTTAGATCATCTGTCACACTTGAGTCACACAAGGTGGCACCAAACTTCAGGGATCACAAATTATATAATGAAAGAATTTAATAATTACATCTTTAAATTAGTAATCCGTTGACCTTTTTTGTATCATCTATTCCTGGGCAGACTTGCCAGGTATGAAACTGTGTGCTGTCATCATGCTTTTTAAAAATGCCATCAGTTAATCGTCAGATAATCAAACTGTCTTGCATGATGAATTCTGTTGGCCTGACATCATCGCCAGCACCTGAATCTCTGTTGTGGTGCTGCAGGATCTGAGATAATGAGACCATTCCTGGCTTAGAAGTAGTAACCAAGATGTTGTTATCAGCTGAAAAGATGGCTGCAGCTGAGGCAAAGCCAGCATATCTGAGAGAGAGATGTTCTTCATGTTCTGGGTTCCCATACTTTTGCCAGGTCTCAGAGATTGTGCCGACCTCCTAGTGCCACTACTTCTTCTCATGGTAGATCACACCGATGTGAAGATGTGGATAAACAGCAGGTAGTCAACACCCAGACCACCATGCCGGCCTTAGTGAAGTCCTTGTACTTCTCGAAAGGTCCCGAGCAATCTTCTGGACTCAATCATCCAGCATCCTTTCTTCTATGGGAGATGCATAGATCATTCAGAAAATGCTCTGCCCATGTCTACAACTTTCCTAACCTTGTCCCTGGCAGATATTTGCACACTAATCGTTATCGGTGATGGCATTGTCTGTAGCTTCCATAATTTAAAGAATTAAATAAGTCAGTAATAGCTAACTGTCACAATAATTAGGTGATGTAGCATTTTACTGGCAGGGAAGCATGGTCAGATTCCAGTCATGAAGGATGTCATCATCCTGAATTGAATAAATGTATCATAAAATGTGATGATATTGCACATTATCTCCACAAGAGGAAGCTTTACAGGTGTCTTCATGGAATGGAGAATATTTGGTTTACATAACTTTATAAATATTTATATTATCTTGGGTATTAACACAGACTGTCAATTTTAATACTTTAATTATGTAATTAGATGATCCTCGGCACCAGATTCCAGGTGTCATGGATTTTATAATCATTGTTTTATATAGTTAAATAATCAAACAATGAGTTCATGTAACATCATCCACTTCCCTAAGGCGGCTCCAAACCAGGCTCTTGAACGATGCTGTCTTGATTAATTTAAATATTTTAACTACAAAATTCATATTTAGATGGTCCATTATAATTGTTTCCCACATCCTGGAATCCAGTGATCATGGATTATCTAATGTCCTATTTTAATAATCAAATAACAACATAATCAGATGATGAAATGGTCTGCCATACTCGACACAATTGACTCTTACTAACTCCTATATGATTGTGGGAAACTCCAAGTTTCATCCCTTATTTAATCGGAGAGCAGAGTCGTGAAATGTATAAATGCTGAAATGTCATTGTGTATGCAGGGTTTTTAGAAGATCCTACATATTTCATGTTGGACGGCTGCTTCAAAGGAGATGGACTGCAATCCAATAATCCCTAAATCTTCTCTAACAAATGGATTATCACCATCCTGAAGGAAGTTAACAATGACAAACTCCCCTTTTGTGAGTCTTATTACCTTTGTTTCCATAGTATTATTTCTTAGGAGAGAGAGAATTCATAAACAGGAGAAATTGAATGTTCTCTGATAATTAGGAAAACTAGAATTGGTGACCAGTAAATGCTGTAGGCACACTTCCAGAGGTGTGGCTATTACTTGGTTAGGGGAATCAATCCCTGTCATTGAAACTTTTAGGAGTTAGTTATCTTGGGAGACTGTAATGTACCATGATACTTTCTGGAAGCTGCTCTCTGCTCCTTGGCCCATGACACCAGGATACAGAATAACAGCAGAGTTTCCAGGCAACATTTATGAACCAACATTCTGTCACATTCTAGTGCCCCTCCCACAGGCTAAAAGGAGCATGCCGAAAGACGAACTAAATTTATAGCCTCACTGACTTTTTCAATAAAACAAAAGCAGGGCTCTTTGTTTTGGGTTCTACATATTTACCAGTCTCTCAAGCTACAACTTGCCTATAGTGACAAAAGTATGAAAAGGAAAGCATCATAATGTCATTCAGGTACAATGATGAGCAATTTAAACCTTTTTTCAATGCTTCAATTTTCTAATTCCTAGAATGGATACAATACAATTAATCACCTCTACCATGAACCTTTTCTCTTTTTTGAAAATAAAATGATCCCTCTTGATTCTCTGCCCTTTAGAGGAGCTTGATCCCATGGTTTCTCAGCATTGTTTAGATTTGAATTGGTCCAGAACAGCCAGGGCCATGGCCAGGGCCAGGGCCAGGGCCAAATAAGCAACAAGAAATGATTTTTCAGGCTGTTGCTTGTAATCACATGAACACAGGATGTGTGTATTTGTGTGTGTATATGTGTGTGTGTGTGTGTGTGTGTGTGTGTGTGTGTGTGTTTGTTTGGAACAGAAGACAACCTTGGGACCTATTCTCTCCACCATGAAACTTACAAATTTAATCTAGTTCCCCTAGACTTGACATTGAAATTGGTTTTATCCCTATTACTCTTCCTAACCCAGCGTGATGGTTCCTTGATATTTTGTTTAGTTTATTTTTTTAATAAAACTTTACTACAAACATTTGTTTTCATAATGTGAATTGTGTCTGTATGAATGTGTAAAATTCATGTGCCTGCCTGCAGAAGGCAGAAAAAGGGCACTACATAATTGAAGTGAGATTTAAAGGTTGTAAAATCCACTAGCCATGAATACTGATAAATGAACTCAGGACTTTGGGAAGAGAGCAAAGCATCCTTAGCTTTGACCTAGTTCTACTTCCCCAGATTTAAATTTGCAATTAAAAGTTCTTCTATTTCTTGAGTAGTTTAATTGAATGTGTTCTTTTTGATCAAGCACATGCCTGTGCACATGTGCTACCCCACAAACTTTAGCAATCCATACATAATTTTCAGGAGCTGGTTCTAGCTTCTTAAATTTTAGGTCCCTTGAATTGACCTCAAGTGGGAAATGGCTTTCAATGTAAGTGACATTTCCCTTTGATTTACCTCAATTGATCTTAATTTTAATATTTTTTTTTAGTTTAAAATACAAAGTACATGGTTTCATCATTTCATCTTCACATACTTGTGATTCTATGCTTTTCTTGTTTTCTTCCCACACTGCACTACAATTTGACCCTCACCATCTGAAGCTGATTCTTTTCTTCTCCTAATTAGTTCTAAAATTTATTTACTAGTCATTGCATGTGACCCGGTTTAGCCATTTAGTATCTACCAAAATAGACTTCAAACAAAAGTCAATCAAATGAATTTCTGAAGAACAATCCATACTCAAAGGACAACTCCACAAATATGATATTTTAATAATTAATATTTGTGTCCCAAGCACATGATTAGAAATTATACACAAAGGAGTAGACAGGAAGACATTATTAAATGAGTGTTAAATTAACAAAATATAAACAAACAAAAATAAAAGTATTTAATGGAAAACATATGTGGGAACCTTGACCCTGAGGGCCACACAGCTGGTGGAAATCCATTGCCCAGAGAATGTCCTAGAACCCCTACAAACCCCACAACTTCCTGGATTTGCTTTGAGCATCCAGGAACCATGTATCAATGAAGATCCACCTTGAGCCTGTGCTCACCTTATCTTTGAGATCCATTGCTTTACCTCCACCAGAGTTGAGTGTGGAACCAGGCCTGGGTGACCCCCCCAATTCTTCTCTGAGTTAATTCTGCACCTCCAATCCCCCATATCATTGGCCTGAGTGGTTCAGTCCTGGAATTCTGGTACATGTGCCACTGAGAATCTTCCTTCCCCTCAACCATGGTCCTTCTGGGTCACTGATGACAATGAGCCTTGGTCCAATAAACTGTCCTTCTCCTTGGAACTTCATGGGTTAGCTCTGAGCATACTGGATGCTCCTATCCACCCAGGATTATCTTGACACTGCTCTCATCCTATGTTTAGTCCCCTATGCCTACAATCTGCCTGGGGTTCCTCTCTGAGCATATTGAATCCAGCAATCCAAGCAGCACCACCTTAAGATTACATTCACCTGATTTTGGGCCCTATCGCTTGCAATCTGCCTCTGGTGAGTCTGGGAGCAGGCCTAGTTGAATCCCCCCATATTCTTCCCTGTGAAATACTGGGATAGCTCTGCATTTCACTCCCGCTATAAACTTGACCTGAGTGTTTTAGTCCTGGTATTCAGTTTCCATTCGCCACCCACAGAATAACTTCCCCCTATCCTTGGCCCTCCTGGGGACACTGCTCAAGATAAGTGTTTAGCCCAAATGGTCCCAATATTAAGTCCATCTCCTTAGAACTTCCTGGGTGTGGTCTGAACACAATGGAATTGCCTACCCATGCAGGACCACATTGAGCCTATACTCACCTGATCTTTGATCCCCATCATTTGCACTCTCCCTGAATGCTGGAGACCATCCTGAGTCTGCCTACTCCATATCATTAGCTCTTCTGTTGCCTCTGGTTGAGAGATATCCAGGAGAGCTCATGTTATCCAGAGTTACAGATATGAAACTGTTTACCCAGATATACCCACCAAGACAGGAGGACAGAGAAAAAGAAAGACTCCAAGTGCACCCACTGGAAGAAGAAATGGTGGATGGCAACATAAAAAGTAGATTCAGCAATACAAAGACCAGTATGTTACCACTAGAACCTAAGGTCTCTACACAAACTAGTCATGGACACAACAAAATAGATGAAGCAGAAGATAACAAACTAACAAACAACTTCATAAAACTGATAGAGGACGTCAAGGAGGATATGAGAAAATTCACTACAACAATGGAAGAAAAAACAAAAAATAATTGAAAGAAATACAGGAAAACAACAAGAAAAATGCAAGAAGTGATAAATATCTTAAAGAAAATAAGAAAGCCAAGAAAAAACAATCAAACAGATGAAGGAAACCATTCAAACAGTTCAAGACCTGAAAAGTGAAATAGGGACAATAAACACAAACACACACACACACACACTGACACACACACACTGAGATAATATTGGAGACTGGAAAATTGGTTAAACTGTAAAAACTACAAATGCAAGCATAACCAACAGAATACAGCAGATCAAAGAGGGAATCTCAGGCATTGAAGATAATCTAGAAGAAATCAATTCACCGAGGAAAGAAAATTTAAATCCAACAAATCCTTAGCACAAAATATATAGGAAATATGGGACACAGTGAAAAGACCAAATCTAATAATAGACATACAAGAACGTGAAGAAGCACAGATCAAAGGGGAAGAAAGCATATTCAACAAATTCCTTGAAGTAATCATTTCTAGTCAGAAGGACGTGCCAATGAAAGTACTAGAAGCATACTAAACACAAATAGACTTAAATATTAAAAGTTGCCAAGGCACTTAATTATCAAAACACCTATCATACATAATGACAAGAGAGCATTAAGAGCAAAACAATAAGACCTAGTAACAAATAGATGCAGACCTATCAAAATTGCAACTGAAATCTCCATGGAATCTCACAAGGCCAGATGGTCCTGGATAGATTATGAACAAATAATAAGAGTCCTCAGATGCCAGCCCAGGCTAAAATAATGTGCAAAACTCTCAATCACTATAGACAGCAAAAACAAGATATTTAATGTCAAAGCAAGATTTCCTAACCATATTTCCATAAATCCAGTCCTACAGAAAATTCTGGAAAGAAATTCTATCCAAGCAAGCTAACTACAATAATGAAGACATAGGCAAAGTTAATATCAGTTTACAAGAACCAAAAAGAAAAAGTGGGCGAGTATACTCACAATACCACCACCACCAACAATGAAACAAACAAGAATTAACAATCTATGGTCTTTAATTTCCCAAAATATTAATGGTCTTATTGCCTATAAAAACACACAGGCTAACCGAGTGTATAAGACAAATTCCATCCTTACAGTGCATACAAGAAATGCACCTAAGTTTCAAAGACAGACATTACCTCAGTGTAAAAGGTTTGCAAAATATCTTCCAAACAAAGGAACTCAAAAAGGAAGCAGGTGTAGGTATCTAAATATTAAAACGTTTAATTTCAAACCAAAATCACTCAATATATGTAGAAGGTCATTTAATAATCAGCATGGGAGAAATCCATCGATGTAAAGTCTCAATTCTGAACATCTCTGATCCAAATTAAAAGGTACCCATATTCTTAAGAGAAACACTAGTAAAACTCAAAGCTCACATAAAACCTTACCCATAGTGGGAAATTTCACCACCACATTCTGAACACTAATCAGGATTACCAAACTTAAGTTTAACAAACAAACACCGAAACTAACAAAAGTTTTGTCCCACTTGGTTTTAGTAGTCATTTATAGAACATCCAATCCAAACACAGAAGAATATAACTTCTCCTCAGCTACACATGGAACCTTCTGTAAAACAGACTACATACAAGGCAACATAACAAACCTCAACAAATGAAAAATAAAATAAAATTGAATAGCCCCCTATATCTTATCAGATCACCATGAGTTTGAGTTGGAATTCTTCAAGAATACAAACTGCAGACACCTACAAATTCATAGAAATTGAATAATGAGTAAATTACCATTCCCTGGTCCAGGAAGAAATAATGAAATAAATAAAAGATTTGTAGAATTCAATGAAAATGAAGACAGAACATACCTGAACTTATGGGACACTTTTAAAGCAGTTTTACAAGGAAAGTTCAATGCAATCAGTGCTAATGTGAAGTAAACAGATGATAGTCAAATTATATAATTAAGAGCTCAACTGAAAGACATAGACCAAAAAGAAACAAACTTACCCCAGAGGAGTACCTGCCAGTGAATAATCAATTTGAGGGCTGTAATCAATAAAGTAGGAACATGAAAACCAATACAAAGAATGAGTAGAACAAAAAGTTGTTTCTTTGAAAAATAAACAAGATAGACAAATCTTAGGGGCAAACAAACCAAGAAGCAGAGAGAGAACATGCAAACCAGCAAAATCTGAAATTAAAATGGGGATATACGAACAAACACTGAGGAAACCCACAGAACTTTCAGGTCATACTTTGAAAACATGTACTATACAAAAGTAAAAAAAAATCTAAGGGAAATGGACAGATTTCTGGATTGTTATCACTTATCAAATTCAAAACAAGTATAAATAAGAAATTTAAATAGATTTAGACCACATACTGAAATAGAAATAGTCATGAAACTCCACCAAAGCCCCCCCCCAAAAAAAAAAACCAAAAACAAACACATAGACACAAGGCCAAAGGACTTCAGTGCATAATTGTACAAATATTTCATAGAAGTGCTAATACCAATACTCCTCATATTGTCTCACACAATATAAGCAAAAGGTTCATAACCATTTTTAATTAGATTTCAATTACCTTGATATGCAAGCCTCACAAAGACACAACTAAGAAACAGAATTACAGGCAGATATCCCTCATGAACAATGATGCAAAAGTATTCAATAAAATACTGGAAAATCGATTACATGAACACATCAAATAAGTCCTCTACCATGACCAAGTAGGCTTCATGTCACAGATGCAGGGATGGTTCAACATATGAAATTCTATCAATTTGATCCATCATATACATAAAGTAAAACAGAAAAATCACATTATCATCTCACTAAATGCTGAAAATGCCAGTGTCAAAATCAAACACCCGTTTATGATAAAGTCCTAGGAAAGAACAGGGATAACAGAAACCTACCTAAACATAATAAAAGCAATATACAGTAAAGCAAGATAGAACATTAACCTATGTGGAGAGAAACTTAAGACAATTCCTCTAAAATAAGGAACAAGACATCTGTCCATTCTCTCCATAAATCTTCAATATTGTGCTTGAAGTTCTAGCTACAGAAAGAAAACAAGAAAAAAAGATCAAAGGGACACAAATTGGAAAGTAATAAGTCAATTTTTTTACTATTAGCAGATGATATGATAGTTTACATAAGTGACCCAAAAACCTCTACCAATGATGATAAATACCTTTCAAACAGTGACAGTACACAAGACTAATAAAAACAAAAAAAAATCTGTAGCCTTACTATATACAGAAGATAAAAGTGATGAGAGTCACCACCCTTTACAATAGGAAAAACAACAAATAACATCTTGGGGTAACTATAACCAAACTAGTAGAAGGCCTATATTGCATGGTCTTGTGTCTTTAAAGAAGGAAATTAAAGAAGATACTAGAAAATGGAAAGATCACCCATGATCTTGAATTGGTAAGATAAATATAGTAAAAACTCCAATTTTGCCAAAAGCAATCTACAGATTCAAAGCATTCCCAGGAAAAATCCTAGCACATTTATTACTTGACTGACCTTGAAAAAACAATACTCAACAGTATATGGAACAACAAAAGAGTCACAATAGTCAAAACAATGCTGTATAATAAAGGAACTTCAGAAAGCATCACATTCTCCGACTTAAAGCCCTAAGCTCTATTATAGAGCTAAAGTACCAAAAAAAGCACTTGATATTGTCACACATATAGAAAGGTAGACAAATGGAACTGAAAATCTTGATATTTACCAACACACCTACAAATTCCTGAGTTTTGATGAAACAGGAAAAATAATACAATGGAAGGAGGCAATCATTTTCAACAAATTGTTCTGACAAAACTGGATGATGATATGTAGAAGACTACAAAGAGACCCATGTGAATCGCTATACACAAAACTTAGAACACATGGATCAAAGACCTAAACATTAGTCCAGCTGCCCTAAACCTCTTAGAAGAGAAAGTTCGAGGTACTCTTGAAGGAATTTTTACAAGAGAGTGTTGCCTCTACTTTGACCAGCAAAGAAAACACAACGTTCAGACTCTTCTTTAAGCAGTTTATTCAGGAACCTTGTATAATCTTCTGACCCAGGGGGCAGCCCAACCCACAGCTTAAAAGACCTTGGGCAGTCAACCCGAGAACACCATGCGCTGAAAAACAAAAACAGACAGGTACATATACACAGAAGCAAGCCAGATTCTCAGCGTTTAGCCAAATATGGAATTGTTTAATACAGAGATTACTCGCCATCCGGAAGGTGGAGGGCAGAAACCAGTGCCATCTTTAAGGCACGGCACTTCGCAGCTCTCTACAGGAGAGTTATTACTAGTCATAATACCAAACAGTGGGATCAATAATTAATAAATGGAACCTACTGAACTTGAGTGTCATATGTAAGGCAAAAGAAACAGTAGACAATGTATTGTAAAGAGGCTTTATGTCCCCATAAGTCCAAAAGTCTTAATGACTATATACACATATGTTGGGACATAGATGGGCATTACATTATGGGCCAGGTTATAGTTTCAGTCGTGAAAAGAGGGGAGAACAATGGAGGAGCCAGACCAAAGAGTTACTTTGGATTTGGACAGCCAGGACATTTCAAAAGGAACTGCCCCCCGGGTGTGGCAATGCAATTGAGCCCTAGGCCAGGGATGTGCCCATGTTGCTGTAAGGATCATCATTGGAGCAAGGAATGTAGGACAAAGACAGACGCTCTTGGTAATCCTTTACCGGCTCAGGGAATCTGGAAGCAGGGCCAGCCTCGGTCCCCTCAAGCCCAGGTGTATGGTGCAATGGATAAACCTGTAACCCACTCTATAGAGATGATCAGATGATCCCTCAGAGAAACCCCTTTATGTCCAGGACCTTATCTGAGGAACCCCTGGAAGCGCAGGATTAGACCTCTGTTCTGCCACCCGTGCAATATTAACACCACAAATGGACACTCAAGCCTTGAGAACAGGGGTCTTTGGGCCACTTGCCCCAAGAACAATAGGGCTATTGTTAGGACATAGTAGTGCCTTGTTGAAAGGAATTAGAGTTATTCCAGGAGTAGTAGATTCAGACTTTCAAGGAGAAATAAAAATCATGTTTAGGGCAGAAATGGGGGTATTAGTGATACCACAGGGTGCTCAGATAGTGCAATTGGTTCTTCTCCCTATGTTCAAAACCAACAATCCCTTTTTAAAGGACATCAGGGGATCTGCTAGTTTTGGGTTCGCAGGCCTCATGGGTGCCTTTTGGGTTTCAACTCTTGAACAGCGCCCCATGCTCACCCTTACCATACAAGGTAGATGATTTTCTGGACATGGGGACACAGGGGTGGACTCCTCAGTAATAGCAAAAAAAAAAAAAAAAAAAAAAAAAAAAACATTGGCCACAAGCATGTCCTCTTCAGCCAGCCTCCACTCATTTACAAGGAGTGGGAACTGCTGTACTCCAGAATGTAGTACTCAGTTTCTTAAATGGTCAGATGATGAAGGACATACAGGAATTTTTCAGCCTTTTGTGTTATGTCATATACCTGTTAATCTTTGGGGGAGAGATGTGCTTCAGGCCAAAGGAGCAGTCCTTACTACTGAGCCTGTTAGAAATATGCTGGCTGACCAAGGTTATGTACAAGGAAAAAGACTGGGTAAATTCCTACAAGGTGACCCTCAGTCTGTTGCATCCAAAAATTTAATTATCAAAAGAGCCGGAGATCGCTCTGGGCTGGGAAATTTTCCCTAGGGGCTATTGCTATGCAGCCTGGTCCCATTTCTATTATCTGGAAAACTGATAACCCACTGTGTGTGGAGCAATGGCCCTTATCTATTGAGAAGTTACAGGCTGCACATCAACTTGTAAAGGAACAATTAGAGGCAGGACATATTGTTACTTCCACTTGCCAATGGAATACCCCAATCTTTGTTATAAAGTAAAATTCTGGAAAATGGAGACTCCTACAAGATATCCGAGCTGTTAATGATTGCATGTAAATTATGGGAGCAACACAACCTGGCTTGCCTTCCCCTGTGGGTATTCCTCAAGGCTATCATTTATTAGTTATCCACCTAAAATATTGCTTTTTTTTTAGCATTCCTTTGCAACCTCAGGATAGTGAGCGATTTGCATTTAGCATTCCTTCTATTAACTTTAAAGAGCCCTATAAAAGATATCAATGGGTGGTCTTGCCTCAAGGAATGGCCAATAGTCCCACTATTTGTCAAATTTATGTATCATTGGCCATTGCCCCCATTAGATAGAAATTTCAATCCCTATATATTATACATATGATATTCTTTTAGCTGGCCTGGATTCTAAGGAAATGAATGAGGCTTTTGCATAATTGCAACATAATCTTCAATTAGCGGGTTTAAGATTAGCCCCAGAAAAGGGGCAACAAGAATTTCCCTATCAATACTTGGGTCATCATTTGTTATTTTCTGGTATCCGTCCTCAAAAGATTACTTTAAGGCTGGATAATCTGACCACCCTTAATGATTTTCAAAAAATATTGGGAGACATAAATTGGGTTCGATCTAGTTTGGCCCTACCCACTGGGCAGCTTAGACCATTATTTGATATTTTACAAGGAGATTCTGATCCCACTTCTTCGCGCACCTTAATGCCTGCTGTGGGAGAATGTATACAGCTTATGCAAAAATGTCTCCAATCTGCACATTTAAATTATATTGACTATTCTCAGAACTTGATGTTATTAGTCTTTGTTTCAGGTATTCCGCTATTGCGGTATTTTGGCAAACTGGTCCTATATTATGGGTGCATGAACATGCAGCCCCAAGAAAGACAGTTAGATCTTATCCTCAGGCAATGCTTTCTATTATTCAAAAGGCATACCAAATGAGTATTCAAGTTTTTGGCAAGATGCCAGATGTAATTGTTACTCCCTATACTCAACAACAGATACAATGGTTTCAACAGTTTATTGAGGAGTGGGCACATTATTTGTTTTCTACACCCTGCTGCTTTGATAGTCATTTTCCTTCCAGTAAGTTAGCTCATTGTTTTAAAAATCACCCTGTGTGTTTCCCCAAGGTTATTTCCCAAAATCCTCTGAAGGGGGTCTGTAATGTATTTACAGATGGCTCTTCAAATGGTTGTGCAGTGGTTGTTTCTTTTCCCATTATCAAACGCTCTATACTTAAAGTGAAGTCTGCACAATTCGAGGAACTAGCTGCAGTACAATTAGCCCTTCAAGATTTTCTGATGAGCCATTTAACTTGTACACGGATAGTAAATATGTCTATCATATATTGGCTCCCTTAGAAACTGCTGCTTATATAGTTCCAGTGTCTCATGTACAAGAACATTTACTAGCCATACAAAGCCTACTATGGAGGCTCTCTCATCCAATTTTTGTAGGATATCTCTGAGCGCATTCTGATTTGCCTAGCCCTTTATGTGAAGAAAATGCCATTGTTGATTTTAAAACTAAAAGAGGTAGTAAAATCATAATGATCAGAGAATCTGGTTATGAATCAGCCTGCAAAGCTCATATAACCTTCCACCTTAATACAGGGTCACTTAAATTCCATTTTAAAATTACTAGAGACCAAGCTATTGATATAGTTAAGAATTGGCCCCTATGTGCAGAGTTCTTACCTGTTCCACACCTTGGAGTTAACCCCTGTGGTGTCACACCTAATGATATCTATCAGATGGATGTTACTCATGTTCCTTCCTTTGGTCGACTACAATTTGTTCATGTATCTGTGGATACCCATTCTCATTTCATATTTGCCTGTATTCATACTGGAGAAAGGCTTGAGGATGTTAAGAGCCATTGTTTACAAGCCTATGCTTATATGGGAATGCCCAGACAATTAAAACCTGATAATGTCCCTGCTTATACTAGTCAGGGGTTTAACGATTTTGGAAAAATAAAAAAAAAATTATCTCACGTAAAATGGATATCCCTTATAATCCTCAGGGTCAGGCCATGGTGGAACATGCACATCTCACAATTAAAGCCTATCTTCATAAAACAAAACAGGTGGAGTTTACAGGATCTCCTCATAATCACCTTTCTCTTGTCCTTTATATTTTAAATTTTTTAACTATTGATGGTGCTGCTCGATCTGTGGCCAACAGGCATTGGGGCCCTGGGTCATCTGACTATGGCTCAGTTATGTGGAAAAGTGTCACCACTGCAAATGGGGAGGCCCTGACCCAGTTCTAGTATGGTCTCAAAGGTCAGTTTGTGTGTTTCCACAAGATGCAGATAACCTTGTTTGGGTGCCTGAGTGGCTGATTCAACATGTGCAGAGGGATGGTGATTTAACAGCCAGAAAGAAGGTCTGATGGGTCTTCAAGAATCTACCTATCCTGATGCCAGTGGGTCTGAGTAGCCATGGGTCTGAGTAGCCATATGTGGCCTTTTTTCCAGACCATTAATTATAGTTTGGATCAGGTGGCTATAAATTTATACTTTTATACAAAGGACAAGAATTTCAATTTCATCTCAGGTACTGTATTCTGGTTCCATCCTTATTATTGTAAACAATGCTAATAATTTTGGAGGAAGTTTCAATTGTTCTCAGCAGGTCTGCCAAGTGTAACAGCTGTTGCGGGGACGCACCCAGGTGTGCAGCACAGAGGATAGGAGATTCCGGGATCATGGCTGCCAATGCTGTCTTTACCACTGAAGCAACAGATTCTACCATAGCCCTCTCCCAATCTGTAAATCCTGCAAGCACAGTAGATCAACTATCAGGTGATTTGGCTTCAGTCTTAGCCACCCAAATCACACTTTATTATCTAGTACAAACTGGCATTTTTAAACTAAATTTAAAAACTAACCCTCCTATAGGAACACTTGAATTTTTGTGAGAAGCTCATATGGCTTCTTGTTCTGTCTTTCACACATATCTGTGTTAATTCATCATTTTTCTCCGGAAACCTTGAGTGATCAGTTTTTAAGTTATACACATGCTTTAGCCATGCAGATCATTAACATCTATGAAACCTGAGTGCCACTTGCCAATGCAGAAAACTTTTTACAAGGACTTCAACTTGTGGGCAGATCATTTGGGTTTGTAGGCCTTGCACTTGGTGCTATTTTGCCACAGCACTAAAGAGGCCCGGGCCAACTTTCTAACAAGACAGATACTGTCTTTGACTCAAGAGAAAATGCCTCTGCCCACATGTGGCTGAACAAACTATTCACCAGTGAAGGGTAACACAGAGGGGGCAAATATCTAACCTAAGATAGGAAGGTTACGGGCCTGGGTGACTTCTCCAATGATGGGTAAGGAATTATGCTGATGTTTTCTGCCAGCTAAGGCAGGTGTTAGTTTATATTACAAGAAAGGGGAACCTGTAGGGCCCTGCATGCGCCCATGAGGCACCTTGAGCTAGCCTGAAGCTGTTGGCGGGAACTCCTTGTCCCAAGGCTTTTGTTGGTAGTCTTCCCATTTTGATGACACACACCTGCTGACAACACACAACTGGTAGGTAGGAGCTAAGCCTAACCTTCCTATAATTTTTCTATTGTGCTGTGAGTCAGTATTTAAGCCCATTCTTTCCCCACTATTATTATTGTTGTTGTCATTGTTGTTCGTCTCCACTGTTATTGTTTCACGGGTTCTTTCCCTTCTTTTTAGTTTTATTTTTTCCTCCTTCACGTTTTCTCCCTGCACGCCCTGCCAACGCCTGTGTCCCCCTCACACACATAACCTGGCCCAAGTCAAGGAACAGAAAATAACAAGAAACAACTGAAAAGAAACATGCATATCATACATGTAACATAGGTGGAGCAAGTGCAAATATGTAAACCACATATATAACCCAACCGCCAATGTATCGACCACGTATTTATTTCCTCTCCAACCCCAACCACATCCTGGTAAAGCAAATATAAACATGTTATCCACATGAATTCATGTGTTTACTGCATGTCCTCATGTTAATTACATGAACCCGTATGTAAACTCTGAGGGCTCCTATGTTTGCTGCAGCAGCTCAGATGTTGCCCACATGACTTCGCATGTTACTTACATGCTAAGTATGTGACACCAATGCAAACTACCCATTTACACATGCTAGCTACATGGGGTCTCACAGTAAGTACATGAAGCCATAATGTAAGTACATGATCATGTATGGTAAAGACATGAATACCATGTTGTGCACATGGGCTCACATGTTAACTACAAGGGATCACATGTCAAATACACAGGCTCACATGTTAACTACACGGGATCACATGCCATGTACACAGGTTCCAATGCACACTGCACTGGCTCACATGGAAACACCATGACTCCATACGTGAACTGCATGTAATGGAGGCGGCGCCAGCCAGGATGTCATGTGTACACGCGACATACATTAGTGTTGTGGAGCTGGCGCATTAAGATCACAGAAGCCACAGGCACGACATGCGTGTAAAACAAACGACAAGCATGTAAATCACAGGGACTTCATTTATTCAGCTACATACATGTGTGCACACACGCCTGTTCACCAGAAGCGGTCCTCATGGTGCAGGAAGCTCATGGCGTCGCAGAAGCCATCATGGTACAGTGACTCCAGGCTTGCACGGGACAGCGGGAAGAGCGCTCAGGCCAGGCGGGCAACATTGGTGGTGGAGATCTTGGCGGGGCCGGAAATGAGTGTGGGTGGTGCCAGAAGTGTGTGTGAGCTGAGCTGAGTGAGTTTGTGCAAGCATGCTGTGACAGGCGTGGCCACGGAAGCCCCACACGGCTCACCTCCATGTCCTGTACAATCACGTGCACGCACGAGCCAAGACCTTGGCCAGGGTCGCGGGGCGAGATGTCATGGAATCCACAGAATGGGGATACGGTGAGGGTGCAACCTCCAGGGGGCAGGGGGAGGCTGCGCAATCTGCCCAGGGCTGGGGAGATGGGGGGGCAGGGGACATGAGAGGAATGGCCACAATATACACTCGTGTTCGGGGTCACATGTTACAGACACACGTGAACACACCCACCCACACCGCCCCACCCACCTGAACTCTGGGCTTCAGCCCTGAGTAGATGGGGACAAAGCAGCTGGCGAGAAGGACCTGGACATGAGGGGAAACATAGGACACGCATGAGGGGAAACGTGGGACACACATGAACAAAAACAATACACGTATGTGCAAACATGCGAGACGCATGTGCAAACACAGATGAAACATACATGTAGGAAACACTGAACATGACACATTCTTACATTTGCGGCCCCGCCCCCTCACCTGTACGAGGTCCTCACGGGTCGGGAACTGGAACACAAGGCGGTTCTGGAATGTGTTCACCACAGTCAAGGACACATAGAGCCGGCCCGGCATCAGGACATGAGCATGGGCTGGGAGGATCCGGTCCAGGCCGTCCCCGATGGTGCGGGGGAGGGGGGGACACATATGACCTGTGACCCCTGACATGGGTTCCACATGCGTGACCCACAGAATGTAACATGTACCATGTGACGTGTGCCCCACCCCATCCCCCTTACCCCCCCATGCACCTCAGCCGCTCCATGAGGTGGAAGCTGGGTATGGCCGCGCCCAGTGGTTGCTGCCTGGCATCCTCGGCCAGGCTGTGTGCGAAGCCTGTGCAGGCCTGTGGGAAGGGTGGGAACCACACACATGACCCCTGGCATGTAACATGTCACATGTAACATGTCACATGTGCCCCGCCCACACTCACTTCCAGCTGCTCAGGGGAAGTCAGCAGGGCCCCGCCCAACGCCCCTGCATAGCACCTGACATCACCCAGCAGTCCCGCCCCATGTGCCTACAGCCCCTGAAGCCACGCCCAGGTGGTAAATGGCCAGGAAGCCACAGGCCCTGGAAGACAGGTGCAAGGGCGGGGCCATCCAGGGAGGGGCGGAGCCTATGGGTCGTGTGGGCAGAGTTTCGGGGGAAGGATGGGGTCATGTGAGGAAAGGAAGCCATGCCCCCTCACAAAAAGAATGACAGAAATGGCACCTCTGTCTTCACTGCTGCTCTCAGGGACAATGTTTCCCAGGAGGCTGCGTGCTGGACCTTGCTCCCTGTGACGTCACTGGCTGACAACATCCCCTCAGCTTCCCACACTGTGGAATTTTCCCCCACAGTCTCGGAGCCCCTCCTGTCTCAGGGTAGAGGGGGCTATGATTCCCAGCATCCTTTGCTACGCCTACAGTGGTCACTGTTTGTGTCCTCACTGGTGCGCCGGCGCCCTTCAATGTCCTACCTAGATGGCGGCTTCTCTGCATGAAGCCTCTGTTCCCAAGGCCACTGCCAGGGACTATTACTCCCTGCATGCACTGCAGGGCCTGGCCGGGTGGTCGCTCTGTGTGTGATGGCACAGGGCGGCGCCTTCTCCCTCAGCATCTACAGCAATGGCGTCATTGCATTCTTTCTCACAGATTTGAGGAATAAAATGAATGAATAAAGAGATAATTTCTCATAATTCATCCCTAGAGAGATAACAAAATGATAACAACATTGATATCAAGAAATAAATAAATAATGAAATCACAAGAGACAGTTTAACACCAACACGGTGGATGCAGACTCCACTCTTCCTGGAGTAGAAAAAGACAGATTTGAATAATGAAATAATCAGATAGTTAGATCGTCTGTCACACTTGAGTCACACAAGGTGGCACCAAACTTCAGGGATCACAGATTTTATAATGAAAGAATTTAATAATTACATCTTGAACTATGTAAGTCTTTGACCTTTTTTTTTTTTGTATCTTCCAATCCTGGGCAGACTCGACAGATATGGAAATGTATGCTGTCATCAAGGATTTTTAAAATGCCATAAGTTAATTGTCAGATAATCATACTGTCTTGCATGCTGAATTCTGTTGGCCTGACATCATCACAGAGTTGAGTCGTAAAATTCAACATCATGCACACCTGAGAAATTAATGTAGATCAGAAATTACATTTGTTCCCAGAAACTCAACTTTCTGAATCACACCATTGTTGTGGGTGGTAGGTAAATGGTAATAGCACTCTGATCACGTATTGCTGAATGAAGATCCCCATCACCTCTTTTTAACAGTTTCTAAACTTTGTGTAAATCATGTAAGAAAACCTGAATTTTGAATGAGATGTTCATAAATTCCATAAGCCAAACTTGCAGTTTATCAGTGAATGTCCCCACAAAACACAAAAGCAACCCTGTGATGCACAAAGGTGTCACCTGGTCTCAACTTTTCCATCTGGCAGAAAAAATTTTCTGTATACGAAAACTAGAACTTTATGGCACACCAGGCTTGAATGTTCACTGTGACCCATTTGTGACCCCTTCAGCAGCTTGTAAAAGCCATTTTCTATTGGATGAAGATGGGGCTTGTTACTCTTTATAAATCAGGGGTGTCTCCTTTATCATGTTTTGGAGATAACTGTCTGCACAAGACTGGAGATCAAATGTGTATTTTAGTATCCTAATCTGTAACAGACCTGGTTACTGTACTACTCATCTTTGGGTTATTTTTTAGGCATCACTCCCTCAGCTAAATTTTATTTTGTGTTACTCAGTATCCTGTAAGAATTGGTAATTATTTTGTAACAACAATTCTAATTTTTCTCATCATAGCTTATTGGTGGAGGATTATCCAACACAAGAATGTCATTTATGTATGACTTTAGTGGCCCATGCCTTTAATCCCAGCACTAAGAAGGCATAGGAAGGCACATCTCTATGAGCTTGGGGCTAACCTGCTCTACAGAGCAAGTTCCAAGTCAATTTCCTAATCTTTACAAAGAAACACTTTATTTGAAACAAAAAAAATCAACAAACCCTGGCACAAAAACATATAAATTAAATAAATATAAAAAATAAATTAAATTATTGGCATTTGCAGGATATACCAAATTGACTCCAAATGGGGAATCTCCCTTAGCCTACACCCATGGGAGAAGGCCCTAACACAAAGGGCAGATTGTGATGATGCCTCTTGGTAGGCTGATCTTCCTAGGGAGTGGATGGGGATGTGATGGGGGAGGGGCCTGTGGGAGTTATGAGAGGATGGGAGGGAGAGGGAGCTGGGATCTATAAGTAAAATAAGATCTTTTTATTGAGATTTTTAAAGTACAATATAAATAAATATAAATATATAAAGAAATAAAAAGAATGCCATCTACAGTATGTATAAAATTAACTCCTAATTCATCTTATACTGAAATGTTAGATGTGAAGTTAAGAACATCTTGAATGCACTGGGCAAACTGTGCCCCTCCATGTAATGATACTTCCCTTCCATATTCAGGAAAAGCATGTTGGTGTTGACTACAAAAACGTTTACACACAAAGCTCCCTTATTGAAATTGCATTCCACTTATTAAGCCCCAAAATTAAAGTAATCACATTCTGCACCCTGATCTGCATAACTTCTAGGACTACATGGGATCTCATGGAAATTTGAATGAGTCAGGTTTCCAACCAGTCTCAGGGAGTCCCTGCCTCACAGTCTCTGCCTCTAAATACCATCCTGTTCATCTTAGGATAGCATTCCCTTGCTTACCATTCTATGTCTTCCTTGCCCTTCTATGCTCCTCACAGTTCCTACAACAGCACTCACAGCAGAGCAACCAATCCAATGGTGCCTGCTGTGCTATAAAATCACACCTGCAGCATGGCTCCAAAAATTTCCTGAAAACCTTAGATTGGCCTGTGGGCTCAGATTCCCCTGATTGGCTAGTGAGTCTTGGTTGACAAGAGTAATTCCTCAATGGTTAGAGTGTTCTTAAAGCCAAAGCAGAAACATGCATTTCTTTCTTTTTTATTTTCTTATTTATTTATTTATTTATTTATTTATTTATTTATTTATTTTGGTTTTTCAAGACAGGGTTTGGCTGTGTAGTAATTCCTGTCTTGGAACACACTTTACAAACCTGGCTGGATATTTCAAAATCTTAATTATTATTATTATGATGAGGAGGACTAAGGATGATTATGATTACAACTATAACTACTACCATTATTTTCATTTTCTAGTAGATTTTTCTCATTAATTAATTTTTTTCTTTATTGATTTTCCAACACAGATTTTCAATACTGGCTGTCCTGGAACTCTATGTGTAGATCAGGGTGCCCAGAATATTAAAAAAAATTAAAGAGACTTTAGGAAATAAAAGGTGTTTGTTCTATGGCTTCTTGCTCAGATCAGAAGAACTGCAGATCAATTGGAAATTACATTGTACACATAGACCCCAGAGTTTAGAACAGGTAGAAAGAATGAATAGAACCATTAAGGTGGCTTTATCCAATTTAACGCTTGAAACTGGCTCTACAAACTGAGTATAACTCCTGACACTAGCCAGGGCCAGGGCCAGTGTCAGGGCCTGGGCCAGGGCCTGGGCCAGATCAGCCATGGCTAAGTACAGATCAGCCAGGGCTAAGTCCAGAACGGCCAGGGCCAGAAATCCAAGGGCAAAGGCCACAAAGGCTAGGGCCAGAACGGCAAGGGCCAGGGCCAGAAAGTCCTATACCGGAACGCAGGCCCTGAACGACCAGGGTCAGGGCAAGAAAAGCCAGAGCCAGAAAGGCCAGTGCTAGAATGGACAGGGCAAGGGCCAGAATGGTCATGGCTTGTACGACCAGGGCCAGGGCCAGTACGGCAAGAGCCAGAACGAACTGGGTAAGGGTCAGAATGGCCAGGGTAAGGAACAGGGCAGGGCCAGTGCCAGGGCCAAGGACAGAACAGCCAGGGTCAGTAACAGGGCAGGGCCAGTGCCAGGGCCAAGGACAGAACAGCCAGGGCCAGGGCCAGGGCAAGGGCCAGGGCCAGAACAGCCAGGGCCTGGGCCAGATCGACCAGGGCGAGAACGACCAGGGTAATGGCCAGAACGGCCAGAGCCAGGGCCAATATCAGGGCCAGGTCCAGTGCCAGGGCCAGGGACAGAATAGCAAGGGACAGGGCCAGTGACAGGGCAAAAGCCAGGGCCAGGTTCAGGGCCAGGGACAGAATGGCCAGGGACAGAACCAGGGTGAGAAAGGCCAGGGCCAGAATGGCCAGGGCCATAACTGCCAGAGCCAGATCGTTCAAGGCCAGGGCCATAACGGCCAGGGACAGAACATAAATAGGTCTTTACATCAACGATAGGTTTAAGACTTTGGAGCCATCTCATCAGGGATAATATAAAAGGCCCACTAATTAATTATCAATTTAATTTTTTAAAAACATCATTATTCCAGTAAGAGATCAGTCTGACTACTCAATGTGGGATTTAAGTATGCACCACCATGACATGATTCAATCATTTTTCATTATATATTCATTATTTAAATCGATGAAGATGTTGTTCTTCTTGACTGGAGTCGGGCCATTCCTCCAATGGAGTTAATCATGTGGCATTATTTAATTATCAAAGTTCTACTTCCTTGGCAATCACTGGAGTTGTGTTCCATCTTATGAAAGTTAAGTATGGAGGACTATCCAATTATTAACTCATTTGATTGCGTAAGTAATAATGGTGTCATCTGTCATTTGGCTTCTGTGGGATTGACACAGCAGGAGATTACTACCAGAAGCAGTGCCCAGAGAATAGGGGATACTGCCTTATATGGTGATTACTGATTATGTAATAGTAGATTTTTAACAATTGAATGATTACACGATTTTAAAAATACTGCACTGTTTCACATCATCGGTTTCTGAGAGGTTGCAACAGAACTGACACATGAATGACACAGTGACCATCGATTTTAAAAATGGAATAACTGAATAATCTCCTGATCAGGGAATCTCATCTAATGAACTCTATCGGGCTGATAACGTGACACACCGCCAACAATAAATAACTCTAAATAACCATATTAGAAAGCAAGGTACAGGACTTAATAGAGAACAGTCAATTGAGGAATCCAAAATGACTGTAAGAAACATATGACACTGCTCAAAATCCTTAATCATCAGCATAATGCAAATCTAAACAACTCTGAGAAACCATGGGATCAAGCTCCTCTAAAGGTAAGAGAATGAAGAGGAGTTTATTTTATTTTCAATAAAGAGAAAAGGATTATGGTAGAGGCGATTAATTCTGTTGTTTCCATTCTAGAAATTAGAATATTGAAGCATAGAAAACAGGGTTAAAATACTCATCATTGTACTTGAATGGCACAATGATGCTTTCGTTTTCATGCTTATGTCACTACAGGCATGTTGTAGCTTGAGAGACTGGTAAATATGTAGAACTCAAAAGAAAGAGCCCTGTTTTGTTTTTGTGAGAAACTCGGTGAGGATGTAAGGTTAGTTCATTGGTGGGTATACTCCTTTTAGTATGCAGGAGGGGCACTAGAAAGTGACAGAATGTTGGTTCATAAATGTTGCCTGGCAACCCTGCTTGCATTCTGTATCGTGGTAACATGGGCCAAGGACCACAGAGCAGCTTCCAGAAAGTGTTATCATGGGACATTACAGTCTCCCAAGATAATTATCTCCTAAAACTTTTCATGACAGCATTTGATTCGCCTAAACAAGTCTTAGCCACACCTCTGGAAGTGTGCCTACAGCTTTTACTGGTTACCAAATTCAAGATACCTAATCATCAGAGAACGTGGTCTGTGGAGAAACAGTACAAAGTCTTCTGTTTATGAATACTCTCTCTCCTAAGAAGTGAAACTATGGAATAAAACTTAATAAGACTCACAATTATTCATCAAAAGGTGAGATTGTCATTGTTGACTTCCACCAGGAAGGTGATAATCCATTTGTCAGAATAGACTTAGTGATTGTTGGATTTCAGTCCATCTCTTTTGAGGCAGCCATCCAACATTAAATATGTGATATCTTCTAAAAATGCTACATACACAATAACAGTTCATCATTTACACATGTTACTACCCAACTCTGCGATTAAATATGGGATGAACCTGTGAGTTTCCCACAATCATGTGGGAGTCAACTGAGATTCCATTGTGTAGATTATGGCAGACCATCACCGTGATTATATTGTTATTTGATTATTAAAATAGGACATTAGATAATCCATGAGCAGTGGATTGTGGTGACCTGATGTGGGAGGCAATTATTATAGACCATCATAATGTCAATTATGTAGTTAAAATATTTAAATTAATCATGAAAGCATCGTTCATGAGCCTTGTTTGGAGCCACCTCAGGGAAGTGGATGATGTTACATGAACTCATTATTTGATTATTAAATTATATAAAACAATGATTATATTGTCCATGACACCAGGAATCTGGTGCGGCAGATCATCTAATTACATAATTAATGTATTTAAATTGACAATCTGTGTTAATCCCCAAGATAATGTAAATATTTGTATAGTAATGTAAACAACAATCCACCATTCCATGAAGAGACCTGTAAAGCTCCCTCTTGTGGAGTTAATGTGCAATATCATCACATTTTATGATTTATTTTTTCAATTGATGATGGTGACATCCTTCATGCCTGGATTCTGACCATGCTTCCCTGCCAGTAAAATGCTACATCACCTATTTATTATGACAGTTAGGTATTACAGACTTATTACATTCTTTAAATTATGTAAACGACCAACAAGACATCACTGTTTACGGTTAGGGTGCAAATATCTGTCAGGGACAAGGTTAGAAAAGATGTGGACATGGGCAGAGCATTTTCTGAATGATCTATGCATCTCCAAGTGTACGAGGGATGCTGGATGATTGAGTCCACAAGGTTGCACGGTGCCAACGGAGAAGTACAAGAACTTCACCATGGCGGGCACGGTGGTCTGGGTGTTGACTACCTGCTCTTCCTCCACATCTTCACATCGGTTGTGATCTACCATGAGAAGAAGGAGTGGCACTAGGAGGTCGGCACCATCACCGAGACCTGGCAAAAGGATGACGACTCAGAACATGGAAGAACATCTCTCTCTCAGCTATGCTATTGATGCCCCTGCTGTAGCCATCTTTTCAGCTTTTATCAACATTGTGGCTACTACTTTAATTAGATGATCTATGGCACCAGATTCCAGGTGTCATGGATGATATAATCATTGTTTTATATAGTTAAATAATCTAACAATGATTAGATGTAACATCATCCACTTCCCTAAGGTGGCTCCAAACAAGGCTCTTGAACGATGCTGTCGTGATTAATTTAAATATTTTAACTACAAAATTGATATTTAGATGGTCCATAATAATTGCTTCCCACATCGTGGAATCCACTGGTCATGGATTATCTAATGTCCTATTTTAATAATCAAATAACAACCTAATCAGATGATGAAATTGTCTGCCATACTCGACACAATTGACTCTCAGTGACTCCCACATGATTGTGGGAAACTCCCAGGTCCATCCCTTATTTAATCGGAGAGCAGAGTCGTGAAATGTTTAAATGCTGAAATGTCATTGTGTATGCAGGGTTTTGAGAAGATCCTACATATTTCATGTTGGATGGCTTCTTCAAAAGAGATGGACTCCATAATAATCCCTAAGTCTACTCTAACAAATGGAAGTTAACAATGACAAACTCACCTTTAGATGAATAACTGTGAGCCTTATTAACTTTGTTTCCATAGAATTAATTCTTAGGAGAGAGAGAATTCATAAACAGAAGAAATAGAATGTTCTCTGACAATTAGGTAATCTAGAATTTGATGACCAGTAAAAGCTGTAGGCAAACCTCTAGAGATTTGGCTATGACTTGCTTAGGGGAATAAAATGCTGTCATTGAAATATTTAGGAGATAGTTATCTTCGGAGACTGTAATGTCCCATGATAACACTTTCTCGAAGCTGTTCTCTGGTACTTGGCCCATGATAACAGAATACAGAATGCAAGCAGGCTTGCCAGGCAACATTTATGAACCAATATTCTGTCATATTCTTGTGCCCCTCCCACATGCTAAAAGGAACATACCAAAAGATGAAGTAACCTTACAGCCTCATTGAGTTTCTCACAAAAAAAAAAAAAAAAAAAAAAAAAAAAAAAAAAAACCCCGCAGGGCTCTTTCTTTTGGGTTCTACATATTTACCTGTCTCTCAAGATACAACATGTCTATAGTGCCATAAGCATGAAAACGAAAGCATCATATTGCCATTCAAGTACAATGGTGAGCATTTTAAACTTTTGTTCAATGCTTCAATTTTCTAATTTCTAGAACGGAAACAATAGAATTAGTCGTCTCTACCATTATCCTTTTCTCTTTATTGAAAATAAAATAAACTCCTCTTCATTCTCTTACCTTTAGAGGAGCTTGATCCCATGCTTTCTCGGCATTGTTTAGATTTGCATTGGTCCAGAACAGCCATGGCCAGGGCCAGGGCCAGGGCCAGGACTAGGGCCAGGGCCAGGGCCAGGGCCAGGGCCAGGGTCAGGGTCAGGGTCAGGGTCAGGGCCAGGGCCAGGGCCAGGGCCATAATTAAATTGATAATAAATTAAATTGATAATAAATTAAATTGATAATAAATTAGTAGGCATTTTATATTAACACTGACCAAATGGCACCAAAGTCCTAAACATATCGCTGATGTAAATATCTCTTTATATAGCTAAATGATGAAGTAATTATATGATGTTACATCTATTCCCTAAATCTGACTCCAAAAGGGACTTATGGTCCATAACATTACCTGTACTTTAAATTAATTAATTAAGTGATGAATTATCATTTAAATTCCTAGTTTAACTGTTAAGGAAGTAAGTGTAGTATTAGATGATGTGATGGTCTGGCACGGTGGACTCCCGTAGGGAGGCTCAAAACTCCAGTGATCACTGAATACATAATGACAGATTTTCATAATTAAATGAATAAACTTTAAACCAGTGAATGGTGTTTTATGTATGAAGCCTAAATGATTGCTCAATACTGAAGTGTCATTGAGTTCTTAATCATAGATATGAACAAAAAAATGAATGAATAAAGAGAACATTTGTCATAATTAACCCCTAGAGAGATAACCATTCGATATCAACATTGATTTAAAGAAGGAAAGAAAGGAAGAAATCACAAGAGATAATTTAAAACCTACATGGTAGATTCCCACTCTACTCTTCCTGGAGTAGAAAAAAACAGATTTGTATAATGAAATAATCAGATAGTTAGATCGTCTGTCACACTTGCGTCACAGAATGTGGCACCAAACTTCAGGGATCACAGATTATATAATGAAAGAATTTAATAATTACATCTTTAAATATGTATGTTGTTGACATTTTTTTTTGTATCTTCAAATCCTGGGCAGACTTGACAGATATGTAAATGTATGCTGTCATCAAGGATTTTTCAAATGCCATAAGTTAATCGTCAGATAATCATACTGTCTTGCATGATGAATTCTGTTGGCCTGACATCATCAGCAGCACCTAAATCTCTGTTGTGGTGCTGCAGGATCTGAGATAATGGGCCCAATCCAGGCTTAGAAGTAGTAACCAAGATGTTGTTATCAGCTGAAAAGATGGCTGCCGCTGGGGCATAAACAGCATATCTGAAAGAGAGATGTTCTTCCGGGTTCTGGGTCGTCATCCTTTTGCCAGGTCTCGGTGATGGTGCCGACCTCCTAGTGCCACTACTTCTTCTCATGGTAGATCACAACCGATATGACGATGTGGAGGAACAGTAGGTTGTCAACACCTAGACCACCATGCCAGCCTTGGTGAAGTCTTGTACTTCTCGAATGGCCCCGTGCAATCTTCTGGACTCAATCATCCAGCATCCTTTTTACTATGGGAGATGCATAGATCATTCAGAAAATGCTCTGCCCATGTATACATCTTTCCTAACCTTGTCACAAACCGATATTTGCACACTAATCGTAATCGGTGATGGCATTGTCTGTCGCTTACATAATTTAAAGAATTAAATTAGTCAGTAATAGCTAACTGTCACAATAAATAGGTGATGTAGTATTTTACTGGCAGGGGAACATGGCCAGACTCCAGTCATGAACCCTGTCATCATCCTCAACTGAATCAATGTATCGTAAAATGTGATGATATTGCACATTATCTCCACAAGAGGAAGCTTTACAGGTCTCTTCATGGAATGGAGGATTTTTGGTTTGCATTACTTTATACATATTTACATTATCTTGGGTATTAACACAGACTGTCAATTTAAATACTTTAATTATGTAATTAGATGATCTGTGGCACAAGTTTCCAGGTGTCATGGATGATATAATCATTGTTTTATATAGTTAAATAATCAATTGACTCTCACTGACTCCTACATGATTTTGGGAAACTCCCAGGTTCATCGCTTATTTAATTGGAGAGCAGAGTCCTGAAATGTTTAAATGCTGAAATGTCATTTTGTATGCAGGGTTTTTAGAAGATCCTACATATTTCACGTTGGACGGCTGCCTCAAAAGAGATGGACTGCAATCCAATAATCCCTAAATCTACTCTAGCAAATGGATTATCACCATCCTGAAGGAAGTTATCAATGACAAACTCAACTTTTGATGAATAATTGTGAGTCTTATTATCTTTGTTTCCATAGTATTGATTCTTAGGAGAGAGAGAATTCATCAACAGAAGAAATTGAATGTTCTCTGATAATTAGGTAATCTAGAATTTGGTGGCCAGTAAAAGCTGTAGGCAAACTTCCAGACATTTGGCTATGACTTGGTTAGGGGAATCAAATTCTGTCATTGAAAGTTTTAGGAGATAGTTATCTTGGGAGACTGTAATGTCCCATGATAACACTTTCTCGAAGCTGCTCTCTAGTACTTGGCCCATGATAACAGAATAGAGAATGCAAGCAGGGTTGCCAGGCAACATTTATTAACCAACAGTCTGTCACATTCTAGTGCCCCTCCCACATGCTAAAAGGAGTATACCCACCGATGAACTAACCTTACAGCCTCACTGAGTTTCTCACAAAAACAAAGCAGGGCTCTTTCTTTTGGGTTCTACATATTTAGCCGTCTCTCAGTCTACAACATGCCTATAGTGACATAAGCATGAAAACGAAAGCATCATAATGCTATTCAAGTACAATGATGAGTATTTTAAAACTTATTTCTATGCTTCAATTTTCTAATTCCTAGAATGGATACAATACAATTTATCGCCTCTACCATAAACCTTTTCTCTTTTTTTGAAAATAATATAATCCCTCTCCATTCTCTGCCCTTTAGAGGAGCTTGATCCCATGGTTTCTCGGCATTCTTTAGATTAGCATTGGTCCAGAACGCCTGGGGCCGGGAAATCAAAATCATGCAAACAATTTGTTGAAGATTTTAGCCATCATACTTTACTTTAATTTTAATAATCATGTTTTGTTTTTGTTTTTGTTTTTTTTTTTTGTTTTTTTGTGGAACACGGTTCTTACTAGGTTCACTACACCCAAGATAAATGACAAACAGGTCAGCCCTTCTGATATAATCTGCAACCCAAATAAAGAAAGAGAGAGAGGGAGAAAGACACAGAGACAGACAGATCTGACATAGAGAGAAAGAAAGGCAGCATGAGGATGGAGAACAGGGGAGAAAAGAGATAATGGGAGCAAGAGAGACATCAACCCAAGCTTCTCCACCTTCTGGTTTCACACTCAGTACCAAAGGCACCTCATATAAGACTGGGAAGAAACCTCCTCTATGACTGGTGGCTATGCTTGAAGCTCGGATTGGAATACAATGGACTTTGAGGCAGAAAATATGCATTTGTTGGGCACCATCTTCTGTTACTTGAGTTTAATACCAGAGCCTGTTGTCTGGCTACACTAACAACCAGGCTCAGTCATTCATCATAAGTGAGCCAAGCGAATTAACTAAGTTCTGTTGACAAGCCAAACTACAATGGCAGCACTCTGGATTCAAGGTGGACAGATATCTCTCATGTCCTAGGACATACTAATATATAATGTGAGTTCTATTTAAGAGAGGATGTCACAGTAATACTATTCTTAAAAAGAAGAGAAAAAATACAAAAGTAAAATTAATGAAAATTTAAAGCATATATATTCAGTTTCAACACTTATGAAAACAAAAAAAGAAAACAGTAAATAATCTATATCAAGGGTCATAATAGGCTTAGACTGCAAATAAATGCAAAACAAAATAAGAAAGCTAAATATGGAATTTTTCCCATCTCTAAAGCACTCCCATATACTCGGTTCCTGTTTCTGCTATAAGGTGGTCATATAAGAAGTCAATGTTTCTTTCATAGAGACATTTTCATTTGAAAGACTCAAGACTTTTTCTACAATGTGACTCCCTGGAAAATGAGAATTTTATGAGTCTATAGTTGCCGTGGTGGAAGGCCAAAAGTGGACCCCACAATGTTGACTTATGATCTCCACACATATGTCATTGTCTAAAAACTGGTAACCAATTAACAGACACACACATACAACAGGATTTATTCTCTTTCTCTTCTGGTAAAAATGTCTTTGCCATGGTTTTTTATAGCATCTTTGCATAATCTATTTTGAAGGCAGTACTTCAAGTTGAAGCACCCATGGTCAAATAGTGAGGACATGAAGAAGCATGGAATTTGAAGTAATAATTACTTATATTCTTATCCACAGCAAAATAAGCTATGTTGTGGAATAATGACATTTGCCATGGGGTTTCTCATGCTGCCTGAGTGAGTATCAGCATTTTTAGTTGCAGATCAAACTCAATTCTCCAGCACGTGTGGAACAAAGTGTTGTGGACTGGAGTTTGTAGGACTGTAATCAGAAACAGCAGCTCAGTCCCATGTTCATTCCTCATTCAGTGAGTGTGGACTAGTGGAAGACAAGCTATCATTGATGAATGGAAGACAGAGACATAATATGATGTCAGGCAGGCAGATTCAGTCAATACCAAAAGCTCCATTTTATTCATACACCAAACTTAAGTAGTCAAACAAAGGTGCGACAATGGAAGGGGACATCTATTAATATGTATAAAGGGAAAACAGAAATTGCTTCCACTAATGCTAAAGGCACTCTATAATTGCATATACTATGTGCCTTCAGGCACCCCATTGCTGCACTTCCTCCCTTACTTCTGGGTGGTTAACCTGTCTACTCCCAAATCATTTCTATTTAGATAGGAGACATTCATCATCAAGGCACAGGTGTCCTGTAGCAGGAAAGATAATGTCTTAAGGACAATGGGAGTTATTGGAACACTTTGAACTCATGACAATTTGGAATGGATTCCCATTTAGGAGTTGAGAAACTTGAGACTGGCAGAATATATTCCAGGGCTGCCAAAGCCATACAGATGCCTTGTATGCAAACAGATGATGAGATCTACTTTTAACTGCTTGGTGGAAGTGCAAATGTTTACCAAGGACACAGGAGGCTGCCTGATTTTGCTTAGGTTGACGCCAGCCAAATCCACAGAATGAGTTTAAGTACTGCACAGATAAACCCTGTTTTGAAAACAAAAAACAAAACAGAACAAAGTCACATAAATGAAAAATCAGATCAACATTCTGGTGGTAGCCTACATGTATAAATGGTATTGAAGGAGGAAGCTTTCCCTCTTTGTCTACTTTCCCTAGCTCTGGGTTCCAAGTTTCTTCCTTTACTACCATACAAGCCTACTTTTTTGGAATTTTGATGTATAATGACCAGCTGACACATCCATCCTTATAAACTAAAAAACTGCTGTACTCTTCAGATTCCCATTGGTAGGCAACCATTGTTGGACGAAATATATCACAGCTTGTGAGACATCGTAATAAATTGACTTTCAACATATATGGAGAGATTCATCCTACATTCCTTTTCATGCAGAGAACCTTCATTACTGCAGTTGGTTTTTGTTTGGTTTTATTTTTGTATATGCTTACAGAACATGTATTTCTCTGTAAATATTCAATTTTCCATGAAGACTACTTTTCTCATTATGATGCCTTTGCCAAGTGTTTGCTCTGAATTTCAGGGATAAAATTCTACATTCATGGAGCCATCATCTGGCATTCTGCCACAAGAAAGATCATTTATCTTTTTTTGAGATGTGGTCCCTGCTTTTCTTTCTTGATTATCTGAAGTTCCTGTGACAATCAGGTAAAAAGCAAATTTAGTTCAATAAACTCAGGGTTTAACCAAATAACAAATAACACATTTTGAATTCCTAAATCTCTTTGTGGTAGTTAACGAATATTTGGAGCTCCCTTCCAACTTTTTCAGCAAGAATCACTCAATCCATTTAAGTAAGTAAATTTAGCTAGAAACAGTGTGTCTAGGAGGAAGAAAGGTAAATGCCTGTGTACTACAGAATGATAGCACAGGTCAGCTATAGGACAATTGCTATAGAAATGCACATCACTGCTAATGTAGAAAAGTCTTATTGCAAGAAGGCAATCAGTAACCATTGCAATTAGTCCTTAAGCACTCTGCAACCACCTGGGAGGTGCTTTTATCACTCAGGCCTTAATAGCTAACCAGGCCCCTTTGTGACCTGCCTGTCAAAAGAAGTGAAGGGCCCTTATGGTCTGGATTTGAAGAGAAACTGCAGCCAGTCTTTTTTAGTTATGTGCTTTGAGGAAGGGCAAACTGGAAAACCACAGCATGGTGAGTGAGGGGCTGCTGTCCTTAGATCAGTGGAGTGAGATAGTGAGGTGATGGATCCAGTGTGGTGGATATTCCCTGGATCTGGGTGGGAAGCTGCAAGGAGACAACCTGTCTGTAACAAGTACGGTTTTTCTGCCTGCCGCCACCCGGTCTTGTCCTGCCGCCGCACCAGCACCAAATAATACACAGAGACTCTGTATTTGATATCCTGTTGGCCAGTTACTCCTTTCTTATTGGCTAGCTCTATCTTAATTATTAACCCATTTCTGCTGATCTATGTATTTCTCTTACCGGGGAGCCGGCGGCATACTGCTTTCTTCAGACTCTCCATCTTGACTCCTCCTTCCTACTTCCTATTTCCTCCTTGTCTCCTAGTCCCTCCTATCTTTCTTTTCTATTGGCCAACAGTGCTTTATTATTAACCAGTATGAGAAACATATACAGAATGACATCTCCCATCACCTGTCCCCTGAATTCTCATGTAGTTCTTGAAATACCCAGAAGCTAGAGGCTGTCCACCAAATAACTATTCTGTGGGCTGTATCTGCTTTGAGTACTGTGAGCAGGGAGGTGTCTATGGAAACCTTTTTTAAGTCAACTTCTACATACTTCAGGTGCACCCACTGAAAGCAAGGCAACAAACTTCCAGAGGCCTTTCAGTTGAGTACCTTTTAGAAGTTCAGCCATTTGCATTTTAATTTTATGTGTAAGATCCATGTATTGTTAATTTTCTGCAGGTTGTAAAAGGCATCTCATTAAGGGTAGCACTTCACTATTGAGCAGTGATCTACAAGAGTAGAATTTGTAACACAAACGATTTACAACTGCTTTTGAGATATTATATCTCATGAAGTAGAATTTAACTGAGGTAGTACTGCCTCTAAAACACACAAAGAGAAGTGTATGCTGACCAGTCCTGTTAGAATTTTCAATCCTAGATACACATTTGTTGTCTATGATTTTCCAGATACTTGACTCCAAAGCATTACACAGAAGGTACACCTGTTTTGCAACAGCATCTTACAGGTAATGTTATGCACCATAAGTCCATTTTGGAGTCAGATTTTGGGAGTTGATGATGTAATATCACCCCCATTACTTCATCATTTAGCGGTGTAAATAGATCTTTATATCAGCGAGAGGTTTAGGACATTGGTGCCATCTCGTCAGTGTTAATATAAAAGGCCCACTAATTAATTATCAATTTAATTTTTTAAAAACTTCATTATTCCAGGAAGAGATCAGTCTGACTACTCCATGTGGGATTTAAGTATGAACCACCATGACATTATTCAATCATTTTTCATTATATATTAATTATTTAAATCAATGAAGATGTTGTTCTTCTTGACTGGAGTTGGGCCATTCCTCCATGTGAGTTAATCACGTGGCATTATTTAATTATCTAAGTTCTACTTCCTTGGCAATCACTGGAGTTGGGTTCCATCTTCTGAAAGTTAAATATGCAGGACTATCCAATTATTAATTCATTTGACTGCATAAGTAATGATGGTGTCATCTGTCATTTGCTTCTGTGGGATTGACACAGCAGGATATCGGTACCAGAAGCAGTGCCCAGAGAATGGGGAACACTGCCTTATACAGTGATTACTGATTACATAATAGTAGATTTTTAACAATCAAATGATTACACGATTTTAAAAAACTGTACTGTTTCGCATCATCAGTTTCTGAGAGGTTGCAAAAGAACTTACCCATGAAAGACACAGTGACCACCGATTTTAAAAATGGAATAACTGAAATATCTCCTGATCAGGGAATCTCATCTAATGAACTCTGTCAGGCTGATAACATGGCACAACAACAACAATAATTCACTCTAAAGAACCATATTAGAAATTGAGAAATCCAAAATGATTGAAGAAAAATAAGACACTGCTCAAAATCCTTAATCATCAGCCTAATGCAAATCTAAACAACTCTGAGAAACCATGGGATCAAGCTCCTCTAAATGTAAGAGAATGAAGAGGAGTTTATTTTATTTTCAATAAAGAGAAAAGGTTTATGGTAGAGGCGATTAATTGTATTGTTTCCGTTGTAGATATTAGAAAATTGAAGCATAGACAACAGGATTAAAATACTCATCATTGTACTTGAATGGCACAATGATGCTTTCGTTTTCATGCTTATGTTCCTATAGGCATGTTGTAGCTTGAGAGCCTGGTAAATATGTAGAACTCCAAAGACATATTCTTGCTTTATTTTTGTGAGAAAAATCAGTGAGGCTGTAAAGTTAGTTCATCAGTGGTTATACTCCTTCTATCATATGGGTGTGGCACTAATTTGTGACATAACATTGGTTCATGAATGTTGCCTGGCAACCCTGCTTGCATGCTGTATCCTCCTATCATGGGCCAAGGACCAGAGAGCAGCTTCGAGAAATTGTTATCATGGGAAAATACAATCTCCCAAGATAACTATCTCCTAAAATTTTAATGACAGCATTTGATTCGCCAAAACATCTCATAGCCAAACACCTGGAAGTATGTCTACAGCTATTTCTGGTTACCAAATTCAAGATTACCTAATCATCACAGAACATAGTGTGTGGAGAAACAGTTCAAAGTCTTCTGTTTATGAATACTCTCTCTCCTAAGAAGTAAAACTATGGAACAAAAGATAATAAGACTCACCATTACTCATCAAAAGGTGAGTTTGCCTTTCCGGACTTGCTTCAGGAAGGTGATAATCCATTTGTTAGAGTAGAGTTAGTGATTATTGGATTTCAGTCCATCTCTTTTGAGGCAGCCGTCCAACATTAAATATGTGATATCTTCTAAAAACCCTGCATACACAATGACAGTTCAGCACTAAAACATGTTACTACTCTGCTCTGCAACTAAATAAGGGATGAATCTGGGAGTTTCCCACAATCATGTGGTAGTCAACTGAGAGTCAATGGTGTCAAATGTGCCAGACCATTTCATCCTCTGATTATGTTTTTATTTCATTATTAAAATAGGACATTAGATAATCCATGATCAGTGGATTGTGCTGACGTGATGTAGGAGGTAATTATTATGGACCATCTCAATGTCAATTATGTAGGTAAAATATTTAAATTAATCACGACAGCATCGTTCATGAGCCTGGTTTGGAGCCACCTTAGGGAAGTGGATGATGTTACATGAACTCATTATTTGATTATTACATTATATAAAACAATGATTATATCGTCCATGACACCTGGAATCTGGTGCCACAGATCATCAAATTACATAATTAATGTATTAAAATTAATAATTTGTGTTAATGCCAAGATAATGTAAATATTTGTATAGTTATGTAAACAACAATCCTCCATTCCATGAAGAGACCTGTAAAGCTCCCTCTTGTGGAGTTAATGTGCAATATCATTACATTTTATGATTCATTGACTCAATTGATGATGATGACATCCTTCATGAGTGGCATCTGGACATGCTTCCCTGCCAGTAAAATGCTACATCCCGTATTTATTCTGACAGTTAGCTATTACTGACTTATCTAATTTGTTAAATTATGTAAACAACAGAGAGTGCCATCACAGATTACGGTTAGGGTGCAAATATCTATCAGGGACAAGGTTTGGAAAGTTGTAGACATGGGCAGAGCATTTTCTCAATGATCTCTGCATCTTCCAGAATACGAGGGATGCTGGATGATTGAGTCCTGAAGTTTGCACGGTGCCCTCCGAGAAGTACAAGGACTTCACCAAGGCCGGCATGGTGGTCTGGGTGTTGACTACGTGCTGTTCCTCCACATCTTCACATCGGTTGTGATCTACCATGAGAAAAAGGAGTGGCTCTAGGAGGTCGGCACCATCACCGAGATCTGGCAAAAGGATGACGACTCAGAACACGGAAGAACATCTCTCACTCATCTATGCTGGTGATGCCCCTGCTGCAGCCATCTTTTCAGCTGATATTAACATTGTGGCTACTACTGCTACGCCAGGATTGGGCCCATTATCTCACGTCCTGCCACATCACAACAGAGATTCAGGCGCTTGTGATGGCGTCAGGCCAACAGAATTCATCAGGCAAGACAGTATGATTATCTGACAATAAACTGATGGCATTTTAAAAATGCGTGATGACAGCATACATTTTCATATCCGGCAAGTCTGCTCAGGAATTGATGATACAAAAAAAGTCAATGTCTTACATATTTAAAGATTCAATTATTAAATTCTTTCTTCATATAATCTGAGATCCCTGAAGTTTGGTGCCACCTTGTGTGTCTCAAGTGTGACAGACAATCTAACTATCTGATTATTTCATTATTCAAATCTGTCTTTTTCTACTCCAAGAAGATTGGAGTCTGGATCCACCTTGTTGGTGTTAAATTGTATCTTGTGATTTCTTTCTTACTTTATTTCTTTGTTTATTTAAATCAATGTTGATATCGTTTTGTTATCTCTCTAGGGGTTAATTATGAGAAATTATCTCTTTATTCATTCATTTTTTGTTCAAATCTATGATTACGAATAAAATGACTCTTCTTTATTGATCCATCATTTAGGCTTCACGCATAAAACACCATCCACTTGTTTAATGTTTATTCACGTATTTATGTAAATCTGTCATTATGTATTCAGTGATCACTGGAGTTTGAGCCTCCATAGGGGAGTCCATCGTGCCAGACCATCACATCATCTAATACTACACTTACTTCCTTAACTGTTACGTAGGAAATTAAATGATAATTTCATTTAATTAATATATTTAAAATACAGGTAATGTTATGGACCAGAATTCCCTTTTGGTGTTAGATTTTGGGAGTTGATGATGTAACATCATCTCATTTCTTCCTCATTATCTATGTAAATAGATCATTACATCACTGATAGGTTTAGGATTTCGGTGCCATCTCGTCAGTGTTAATATAAAATGCCCACTAATTAAATATCAATATATTTTTTTTAATTTCTCATTATTCCAGGAAGAGATCAGTCTGGCTACACCATGTGGGATTTAAGTATGCACCACCATGACATTGTTCAATCATTTTCCATTATATATTCATTATTTAAATCGATGAAGATGGTGTTCTTCTTGACTGCAGTCGGGGCATTCCTCCATGGGAGTTAATTGTGGCAAGGAAGTACTAGTTCCTTGACAATCACTGGAGTTTGGTTCCATCTTATGAAAGTTAAGTATGGAGGACTATCCAATTATTAACTCATTTGATTGTGTAAGTAATGATTGTTTATTCAATCATTTGGCTACTGTTAGACTGACACAGCGGGTGATCGGTACTAGAAGCAGTGCCCATAGAATGAAGGACACTGCATTATCCAGTGGTTACTGATTACATAATATAAGATTTTTAACAATCGAATGATTACATGATTTAAAAAAATCTGTATTGTTTTGCATCATCAGTTTCTGATAAATTGCAACAGAATTGACACATGAAGGACAAAGTCACCACCGAGTTTGAAAATGGAATAACTGAATAATCTCATGATCAGGAATTCTCGTCAGATGAACTCTGTTTTGCTGATAACATGACACACCACCAATTCTAAATAACTCTAAATAACCATAATAGAAATTGGGATACAGGACTCCACAGAGAAGTATAAATTGTGGAATCAAAAATGACTTAAAGAAACATATTACAGTGCTCAAAATCCTTAGTCATCAGCCAAATGCATATCAAAACATGAGAAACCATGTGATCAAGATGATCTAAAGTTAAGTGAATGAATAGATGTTTATTTCGTTTTCAGTAAATTGAAAAGTAGTATGGTAGAGGTGATTAACGGTATTGTTTGCATACTGGAAATGAGAAATTGAACCATAGAAAATATATTTAAATGCCCATCAATGTACTTGAATGGCATAATGATGCTGTAGTTTTCTTGCTTACATCACTATAGGAATGTAATAGCTTGAGAGACTGGTAACTAGGTATATCTCAAAAAAAGAGCCCTGCTTTGTTTTTGTGAGAAAATCAGTGAGGTTGTAAGGGTTGTCCATTTTTGGGTATTCCAATTTTAGCATGTGGGAGGTGCAGGAGAATGTGACAGAATGTTTTACCATAAATGTTGCCTGGCAACCATGCTTGCATTCTGTATTCTGGGCCATGAGCCAGAGAGCACCTACGTTGAGGTGTTGTCATGGGTCATTACAATCTCCCAAGAAAACTATCTCCTAAAACTTTTAATAACAGCATTTGGTTCCATTAACCAAGACATAGCCAAATGTCTGGAAGTTTGCCTACAGCTATTACTGGTTACCCAATCAAGATTACCTATGATCAGAGAATATATTCTGTGGAGAAACTGTTCAAAGACTTCTGTTTATGAATGCTCTATCTCCTAATAAGTAAAACTATGGACTAAAAGATAATAAGACTCACAATTATTCATCAAAAGGTGAGTTTGCCACTGTTAACTTCCTTCAGGAGTGTGACAATCCATTCGTTACAGTAGACTTAGGGATTATTGGATTATTTGAGGCAGTTATCCAATATTAAATATGTGATATTTTTTAAGGCCCTGCATACACAATGACATTTCATCATTTACACATTTTCCTACTCAACTCTGTGATTAATTAAGGGATGAACCAGGGAGTTTCACACAATCTTGTGGGAGTCATGTGAGACACAACTTCTGTCGAGTAAGTCAGACCATTTCATCTTCTTATTATGTTATTATTTATTTATGAAAATAGGACATTAGGTAATCCATGTCAGTGGATTATTGTGCCACAATGTGGAGTCAGGTATTTTATACCATCTAAATATTAATTATGTAATGAAATTATTTAAATCAATGATGACAGCATTGTTCACAAGTGTGGTTTGGAGCCACCTTAGGGAAGTGGATGATGGTACATGAACTCATTATTTGATCATTCAGTTATATAAAACATGATTATATCATCCATGACACCTGGAATTAGGTGCCACTTTCTGGTGTGAAGTGTGACAGACCATTCCATTACATAATTAAATTATTTAAGTTGATACTTGGTCATAATACCCAAGACAATGTAAATAATAGTATAATTATGTAATCCAATAATCCCCTATTCCATGAAGAGTTCTGTAAAGCTCCCTCTTGGAGAGTTAATGGGCAATATCTTCACATTTTATGATTAATTGTTTAAATTGATGATGATGACATCCTTCAGAACTGGAGTCTGTGCCATTCCTCCTTGCTAGTTAAATGCTGTGTCACCTATTTATTGTGACAGTTAGCTATTACCAACTTATTTGACACTTTGAATAATTTAAATAGTAATAGGAAACATCAAGTAAGGGCAGGAAGGCAATTAAAGTCTTCAATAGAAAGATAGGACCATAATTATATAATAGTACATGAGTGACATAAAACAGACGTTTACACGTCCCTGACAGGTTTTGGGGTAAAGGTGCCAGAAGATGAGGAAAAAAGGAAAGGCAGGACACAGAAAAGATAAAACCTCGGGAAGGGAGGTCTTGCTTAACATAAGTCTTACTCTAATTAAGCTTCTTATGATTAATAGCTTCCTGTTCCCTACTTTCAGGGGGAGATGGAAGACATTTGAGACTTTTAAGAATTCCGTAGCAGTTATCTTTCTATTTGACCAGATCATGAGAAGGTTACTAAACATTGCATCATGAGGAGAACTCATTGCTTCTTGTGTAATTTACTGACTAAGCTTTACTGACGGAAAACCCCAGCTCCATGTGGTGGGAAGAGTTGTTTTCACAGGATATGCAGCAACCCCTCCACAAAGGCCCTGGATTTAGGCAATTGCATTCTTTCCTAAGCATCTTCATTATGTAAAAGGAGAGGTTCTATTTCATTCTCAATACCTGAGAGTCTAAGTCTAGTTCCTGAGGCTGATACTGAATCTGCTAAGCTCATTAATGGGTTTGAGAAGGAGCTATGTTCTTTCTTTATGAGTCAGGACCTATACAGAAGGCTTGCTTGCTCAGTCAACCCCTGAACACAACAGTGTTTACTTTTTTAAACTGTTGTCATTTTGTTCATCTTGCCCATCTTGCCAAACTTTGTTTTTCTCTGGAAGGAAACTGAACCATCTGGCAGACCATGCCAGTAATACCCCCTTAAGCAGCTTGTGAAAGACCTGTTCTATGATATGAGGATTGGCCTAGGGGCTGTTTGTAAATAAAGAGTTTCTCCTTTGACATGGTACAGCCAAATTACTACAGAGAGATTTAGGGATACAAAGAGAGATAATTGTTGTGTAGCTTCACACTGAGTTTAGGTGAACTGAGTTTGCTCTTTACTTAGTTGTCACAGGCACTTAAAATCAAGAAAGAGAAGCAGGAACCAGATGACAAACAAGATAGTTGCTCTTAATCCTGCTAGCAAGGTGGATGATGGCTCTATGAATGTTGGAGTTTTATCCCTGAAACTCATAGCAAATGCTTGGAAAATGCATAGTAATGAAAAAGTAGTCTTCATAGAAATTTGAATAGTTGGAGAGAAAAGGAACTAGGAAGTTTGTATTTGTGAGCAATATTTTTAGACAACACACGTTCAGTGAGCAGGTTAAAATCAAAAGAAAGCAAAAACTAACTGCATTATGCGAGTTTCTCTGCATGAACAGGCATGGCAGGATGACTCTTTCCATATATGTAGAGTGAATTCATTACAATGTCTCATAGGCTGTGATCCAGGTAGTGCAAAAATGGCTGTCCAACAGTGGGAATCTGAAGGCTATAGCAGTTATTTTGTTCACCAGGGTGCATATCTCAGCTGGTCATCATTGTACACCAAAAATCCAAAGAAGAAGACTCTAAATCTAGTAAACTAATATACTTGGTAGCCATAACTAGGGTAAGCAGCAACAGAAGGAGAGCCTCCTCCTTCAATACACTTTATACAAGCAGGATACCACCAGATGATGTGACTCATATTAAGGTATAACTAATTCTTCATTATGTGTTTTGTTTTATTATTGTATTTCATTTTTGTTTACTGACAGCCTCCTCAGTTCTGATATTAAACATGTGTACTGCCACCAAGTAGTTAAAGATGAATCTCATCCTCTAATTGCATATAAAGCTTCTCTGAGTGGCTTTGACAGTTCTGTAACATATTCTGCCTGCCTGTCTTGTCTGAAATCTATATGGGAATCCATTCCAACTCGTCATGAGTATAGAGAGCTCAGATACCTCCTATTGTCCCTAAAATGTTATCTTTCCTAATATACAGTGTCTGGGCCTTGATGCTGAATGTCTCCTATCTACAAACAATATATTTGGGCCCATACAGGCTTATATACACCCTTCAGGCAGGGCATATATGCAAGTATGGTGTTCCTTAAGGCAGATAATACAAGCAGTTATGGGGTTTCTTTAGTATTAGGGGAAGCAATTCCTATTTGCTCTTTATACATATTAATAGAACACCTCTGCCATTGCCACACTATTGGTTGACTAAAGTTTCAGGTATGAATTAAATGGAGAATTCAGTATTTGTAGTGAGATATTCACCTTGTCCTTGGCTGTGGCATAGACCACGCCCACTGGTGGTGGAGACAGATCCAGACTTGACATGGGGGAACTAATTCTGAGGAGGATACTGGGAGAACTCTCTTGCCTGTAGGACGGGAACCCTATCCTGGAACCAGTAAACTGCTGGTGTTCATCTGTCTGTGTTGTAAGTTATTTCCCCCTGAATAAACATCTATTCTTCCTATATTTTTCTCCTTATCCTTATTGTGCATCAATATCTTTTGTTATAAGCAGGATCTGTATTTTTTCTAGACCTGGATATCACCAAGGCCGCAGATGTGGCTCCCTTCCACCACCATCCCAGAATGGGCAGGGTCACTTACCTGACCAGGTAGACACACCACAGCTTGTGGGACATTTGCCTCTGATAACTTTACCTCCACAGCAGCCCTGAGAAAGTACTCACTGGTTCTCATCTTTTGCCAATCCCCAGCTTTGCATTTTCTGCTGGCACACACATGACGCCTTTCCAGCTGATGTGTTTCTTGCAGCCCAGAGGGTCCAGTAAGTGGCAACACCTATTAGCTATGGGGTCGCAGCAATCTGCACAAGTACTTTCACTCATGCATTTAACAAAATTTTGCTTATTGTTTACAAAAGTTTGTTTTAATTTTTATGGGGTTGGTTATAAATGGTTAATGACAACCAATCTCTTTTTAAAGGTAAAAAGGGGATTATGGTATAGATATGAATACTTCATTTTGGAATTGATTTTCATTTATTGATACAATTTAAGGTCAATTTTCTAATATCTATATTTCTCTTGTTTAGGTATTGTGTTTATATAGCTCAGTAATAAATATAGTCTATAATTTTGTGCAGATTATAGATAGTTACCTATAATAGTCAAAACTGATAGTTGAGTTAGTTAGGATTTCTAGATATACAGACATGTATTTAAGGTAAATAGGTATTCTTCAAACCTTTCAAAGACCTACAGAATATGGCATTTAAAATGGTTTAGGGTTTTCGTGACAGTGAGACATAAATGCTCCTGGCAACACCACCTGAGTCAAAAAGAAAGATGGAAGATGGACATAGAAGAAACTTATTATGGAGTTTGCTTTCAATATAGCAACTAGCCATTTGGACAAGATACTGCTCTTGTTGGACTGTTTGACTTTATACTGTATAAACTGGACATGCAGGACCCACAGAAAAGTGACTGCTGATTCAAGATGGACATTACTACAGAGTTCCTGCTTCATGGAAGAGTCTGTCAGACAGTCTGCAGGACACAGAGAAAAGTGACTGACAGACTGCCAATACAAGAAGACAGTTTAAAGTTTCCTGCTTTGCTAAAGAGCCTGCTAGATACACTATGGCCTATGGGCTAAAGATGAAAGATTACAAAAGAATTTCAGGTGACCAGCAGTGAGTTACCTCTGTCAATTCTAGAGTTTATATATTAACATTTGTGGTGTTTGATGGAGTTGAAGACAAATAGTTATGGTTATAGTTTTCCTTAGTTAGGTTTAAAGAAAAGTTACATATAGGACTTTAGATTAACAAATATAGGATAGATGATAGAATAGTTTCTTTTAGTCTTGCTAAATGTTAATGGACTAACTATTGTTAACTGTGATTCTTACTTGATAACTGTTGTGTTATATATTTTGCTATGTTTAGGTTAAAACCCTTCATGTTATTTTAGACAGAAAAGAGGAGATGATGGGAGATGTCATTCTGTATATGTTTCTCATACTGGTTAATGAATAAACACTGTTGGCCAATAGGAAAGCAAGATAGGTGGGACTAGGAGACAAGGTGGAAAGAGAAAGTAGTGAGGAGAGTCAAGATGGAGAGTGTGGAAAAAGCAGTATGCCGGCCGGCTCCCCTGTAAGAGAAATACACAGATCAACAGAAATGGGTTAATACTTAAGATAGAGCTAGCCGATAAGAAACAAGTACCTGGCCTACAGAATTATATCTAATACAAGTCTCAGTGTGTTAAATGGGGCTGGCGCGGCGGCGGGACAAGACCAGGTGGGGGGCGTTAAAAAACGTACTCCTTACACTTGCTCTACACACCATGGCCTATAGGTTGAAGATGGGACATTACGGAAGAATGTCAGATCTGACCAGGTGAGTTGTCCCTTTCATTTCTAGAATTTATATATTATCCTTGTGTGTTCTTTGATGGAGTTGAAGACTGATAGTTAAGGTTATAGTTTTCCTTAGTTGGGATTAAAGTTACATATAGGACTTTAGACACACAAAGATAGGATAGATCATAGAATATTTTCTTTAAATCTTACTAAATGTTAATGAACTGAAAAAACTTCTATCTGTGATTCCTGTTATAAACCTAAGTTTTATTACAAGAATATATCTAAAACAAAAATGGTTTAAATGTTTTTGTGGTCTAATGCTAACAGCCCTAAGCTCAAAATATATTTCTGAACTCTGGCCATTACATTCAGATGATCAGAAAATCAGATGTCTTTTAATGTAGATGATATACTGTTTTTTGGCCAAAGCTGTTAAAAACTGAAACTAGTTAAAAGTTTACAATTATTAACACTAGAAATTAACATAAATTCAACAATCACCCAGTTCATAAGGGGTTTAAATATATAAAGGGCAGTTTATTTTTGATACCACAAAAATACATTACAGCATATGTAATCGTTTTAAAAAACAGATTTAAATGTTTAAATTTATAAGATTACAAGATATTTGTGCTTTTATTATATTGTTAATGTTCGTACTTAAATCAAAGGGCTAAAATTTAACATCACAGCCATAAGCTTTATGAACTATCAAAAAAGTTGAGGTGCTCATTTTTTATGATACAAAACGCAATGCGTCCTTGTTTTTTGCTACATTTGGTAAGTATAAGCTATTTAGATAAATTGAGTCACAAAGATGTTTTATGTTTCCCGAAAAGGAGTTTGAAATTAAAATCAGTATTTTTTTTAAAGCTAAACCTGACAATACAGAGTTCTTGTTTCATAAAAGCTGTTTTTAACTTATTATAAAATGGTAAGAAACACAAGTTACTAGCCATCCTTATAAATTAACTGTTGGCTATAATCAAACTAAGTATTAATGATTAATACATAGGATAAAACTCACTCTGTCTCCCATACATGTTCTAAAAGTTTAAGCTTACACAAGTAACTGACACAAAGTTGTCTATTTAGATATACCTAGACAGACTTCTAATACAACAGGGATCTGAATAAAGCATCCACATGTTAACTAAAAAGCTGTAATAATATCAGACAAAGAATCACAGATCCTTGCAATGACCCTAGGCCTCTAAAGAAGATTATGGGGCAGCATAGATTGTTATGACACTGACCAGGGTGCAAGATGTGCAAATACAATGTCTACTGCCAGGTAGGACCCAGCTTAGACATTGTAGATGCTGCAGGGTACTGAAAAATTGTTTGCACCTTTGCCTAGACAAAATAAGATCAGAGATTTCCATGTCCGTCTTCCACAGAGAAAAGACAAACAAAGAAAAAAAAAAAACCTCTCACATTATGTCCTTTGTGAAGAACTTCTGCCCTCAGTGCTATAGATAATTTGTTATGGCTATGAGTATATCGACTGGTCCCTGTCATTTAATTAAATATATCCTTCTCACGTCTGACCGTATTGATAGCTGGGCTCACCATAACTTTGTGAGCTTGGCAGTGTCAGGCAGCCTTAATATGGCTCCTAAATAAGGATCTAAAAATAGAAAGATATAAAAGTTGTTTTTTAACATTTATTTATTAATTATGCATACAGTGTTCTGCCTGAATATATGTCTCAAAGGCATAAGTACATTCCTGCTGTATTACAAATACTCAACATCTACTTTTTCTACAATATGGGTTTCACCATAGATTGGTAATGGTAATATATATAAAACTTTTATGCCCTTTTATATAACACAGTTTATATTGGCTTCAGAGGATCAAATATCATAAAGCTTGGATCAACTTCTTATAAGTCAAAAGGACTGCAGATTGTAAGGAGTAAGGTTTTTCCTCCCACCGCTGGTCTTGTCCCACCTGCATGTCAGCCCCAATTGTCACAACAAGACTCTGAATTAGATAAAATTCTGTTAGTCAGTTACTTGTTTCTTATCGGCTAGCTCTGTCTTAATTATTAACCCATTTCTATGTGTTTCCACATGGTCTCCTTACCGGGGAGTGGGGCAGGCTTCTGGTCTCCCAGGTCTCTCCATCTTGACTCCTCCTTACTGCTTCCTCTTTCCTCCTTGTCTCCTAGTCCCTCCTGTCTTCCTTTTCTATTGGCCAACAGTGCTTTATTCATTAACCAGCATGAGAAACATATACAGAATGACATCTCCCATCAGCAGATAAGTACAGCTAACCTGAGGCTGGAATTTTCTCCCTGGTCTTCCTGTCCTTCTTGATCACTAAAGGTAAGGAAATAAGCGTTCCAATTAAATATATACGTTTTAACTTCTGTTCCCTCTTTGAACATTTGGCAGCCTATTTGTGCTTCTGGCAGATGAGCATCAGTTGCTAACTACAGCCTACTCCTGAATATTGTTCTTCCTGGACTTATGGTGAACTAGTCCAGCTGTAGAATCTTCAACAGGTTCTACAAACTAATGCCTTTGATAAATGTTCGATTTTCTGAATTCCCATTCTTTCTGATGGTATTGTCTAGCATTTTAGCATATTTGCATCTCAAAAACACTGCAAACGTAAGAAGGAAGTAATATAGGCATATCCCTGACACATCAGTGTTTTGATTTTCAAATAGCTGTCATCTGGAGTTCTATAGCCTATAAAGCCTCCTTAGGCAGCTTGTTACTATTAGGACTATGGGTTTCATCAACCTCCAAGGAAGTGACTCCTGACTGCAAAAGCAAAAGGTTTTTATTCTTAAAAATCAAGCCACCTGGTATCTCACTCTCTCAGAAAAGTAATGTAGTGGCTTTAAATTTTGAAGGGTTTTTAGCAGTGTAAACAGAAAGGGAAGATTGAGACCACTAGTCTCATTTCACAAGGTTTCCAAGATACAGGCAATTCATAGAGTAAAAAGTTTATTTACAAGGTCATCATGGATCTAAGTTAATAGTATCTGTCACTTGTTTATGTGCAGTGTAAACAGAAAGGGAAGATTGAGACCACTAGTCTCATTTCACAAGGTTTCCAAGATACAGGCAATTCATAGAGTAAAAAGTTTATCTACAAGGTCATCATGGATCTAAGTTAATAGTATCTGTCACTTGTTTATGTAACATTGATAAGCACACCCGAAAGGTTGGATGTTATTCTTTGTTTTTACTTCTCCTGAGAACAGGATATGGGCTCTGTACACTATAGTCAGGGATTTATGTACTGGCAGAAATTCTTGTTCTCTTTATTTTTTACTTATTGCCATAAGTCCTAATTTTATACCTTTTAGTTATTATTTTTTCCATCACATTTCCTCTTTCGTATTGACATTGGAGGCCCAATTTTTGGGTCTCCAATAGGTAAAAGAAACCTGGTGTTTTTTTTGGTGTACAGGTTAGTCACCTAGCCCGCTATGTATAGGAGTTTTCTTTTGATATAGCATCTCAAAAAAGAAAAAGGTGAAAAGTATTCTTTCATGTACTACTTCCTGCTTACTTTTGTAGTGTGTTTCTTGGGCCCAAGAAGGGTAAAATTCTAGAAATCCAAAAAAAAAAAAAAAAAAAAAGGAAGGGGGATTTAGGAAATGGAAAATTATCAGAGGCATTAGTTTAAGATTCACATTGGCTGTACTGGTTCATGTTGTGCTTGTAGGCAGTCCATTTGACCAGTAAGAAGTGGATCCTAGCTTTACAACATTTGATCCTCTGAAACCTATATAAACTGTGTTGTATAAAATGACATAAATGTTTTAGATATATTACCATCACCAATCTGTACTTAAATCTCTATTGTAGAAAAAGTAGATATGGGTGTAGTGAGATAGTCCTTCTGTGGCACTGACCACACCAATTGGGGCGTGGAGCCATGGGCGGAGTGACCTGTGGAAGGAGGTCAGAGGGAGAGCCAGGAAAAGCTCTCTTGCTAGCGTGACTCAGACAGGAGAGGATCGGGTTGAATTTCCTGGTGTTCATCTGTCTAGGTTGTAAGTTATTTCTCCCTGAATAAGCATCTATTTGGCCTATTTGTTTATCCTGATCCTTATTTGACCATGTTAATTGGGTATCTGTAAAACAGCAGGAATATGCTTATGCCTTTGAGTCCTAGCAAAAATAACAGATTTGGGTTAGAAGCTTGTACATTTTTCTTCTGTCATGAGAGATCCATGTATAGATGAAATGTCCTTCACATTTACATATAGATGACAACCAAAATAAATATAAAACCTTGAGCTTGTGACGAAACAGCTGGGAGTCACTCCTGGATAGCTTTTCAGAACTTAATTAAAAGTTAAGCTCTGAATTTTTACATTGTAAATTATTGTTATATCTTTAAGACTTATATGTCTTGAGCTAGAGATATGGCTCAGAGATTAAGAGTACTGGCTGCTCTTCTAGAAGTCCTGAATTCAATTCCCAACAATTACATTGTGGCTCAAAAACATCTATAATGAGATCTGATACCCTCTTTGGACCTGCAAATATATGCAGGCAGAACACTGTATGCATAATCAACAAATAATTGTTCTAAAAGGAGTTGTATGTCTTTATATTTTAGATCCTTATTTAGGAGCCATATTAAGGTCACCTAATATTGTCAATCTCACAAAGTTTTGTTTAGCCAAGCCATCAGTCGTATCAGGGATCTGAGAAGGATGAATTTTATGTAACTATTGAATGTATTAAGTAAAACGGCAGGGACCATTCCCTATATTCCTACCATAACCAATTGTCTATGGCATTGAGGGGAGTTTTTCACCAAGTACATAATGTGAGAGATTTTTTTGGTTGGCTTACTTTTGTTACTTGTTTGTTGTTTTTCTCTGTGTAACTAGGACTTGGAAAAGTCTGACCTTATTTTGTCTAGGCAAAGGTGGCACAGACAATTATCCAGTACCCTACAACACAGTCTGAACTGGGTCCTATCTAGCATCAGGCATTGTGTTTGAGCATCTTGCTCCCCAGTCCATGTCATGATAATTCATGCTGCCCCACAATGTTCTTTAGAGACCTTGGGTCATTGTTAGGTTCTGTAATCTTTGTTTGATGTTATTACAGTTTTTTAGTTAATATTTAACTTATTCTAAAGATCTCTGTAGTATTAGAAGTCTTTCTAGGTAGATCTTAATAGATGACTTGGATGTAAGTTACTTGCTTTAAGCTTACACTTTTGCAACATGTATAGGAGACATAGTGAGGTTTATTCCTGTTATTTATCATTAATACTTAGTTTGACTATAACCAACAGTTAATCTATAAGGATTGCCAGTAACTTGTGTTTCTTAACCTTTTATAATAGGTTACAAGCTTTTATAAAACTAGAACTTTGCATTGTCACATTTAGCTTTAAAAATACTGATTTTAATTTCAAACTCCTTTAAGGAAACATAAAACAGCTATGTGACTCAGTTTATCTAAATAACTTAGGCTTTCAAAATTTAGCAAAAACAAGGACAGATTGCCTTCAGTGTCATAAAAAAATGAGCATCTCCACTTTTGGTTAGCATACAGTGTATGTTTTTTTTTTATTCCGCCCTTTGTTTTGTTCATCATTGAAAAGCCCCAAATTGGCCTCTTTTACAGTACTGTTTTATACAACAATTCAACTTCCTGTAATTTCTTTTTGTGATGTCTAATTTAAGCACACTTTATGCCTTTAAATCTATTGTTACCTTGGTGCATGTTAATTTATGTTAATTTCCAGTGTTAATAATTGTAACTTTTTAACTAGTTTCAATTTTTAACAGCTTTAGACATAGAACAGTATTAATGTCATCTACATTAAAAAGACATCTGATTTTCTGATAATCTGAATTTAATGACCATCACTCAGAGGTAAATTTTGAGCTGAGGGCTGTTAGCATTAGATAGCAAAAACATTTAAACCATTTTTGTTTTAGCTATATTCTTGTAATAAAACAGGTTTCTAACAGGAAACAGAGATAGACCTTTTTAGCAAGTACATATATTTTTCCTGAGAGTAATAAACAGAATTTTTAAACAATTAACCTAGTATGGTCAAAATTTTTAACTCATATTACTAAACTTAAATTTATATTTGTAGATTGAGCACCCATAGCAAACAGTTTCCATCTTATTCTTACTTTTTTACGACTTTTCTTTGAAACTCTATATCTTTTTACATTACCTGTAGTCTCTTTCTCTGATTTTCTCAGACATCCCTAGCATAGAAAAATCTCTCCTTTTCTCTTTTTCTTTTTCTTTTTTTCTGATCAGTGACTCTTACTCAGAGGTACATGCCTTAAGTGATCATCTTATTTATTTAATTCCTGACTGTACATTCTTACATTGGTGCTTCCCCTGAGCCTTTCTGCAACTTCTGCTCTCTTAACTGTTGGGTCCTTATTCGGATTATGCGGGGTACACCAGCTCTCCTTTTATGTTATCTTTCATTATTATAATTTTATTTTTATCTCTTTTTGACTCTTATGGATCTGGCCAAACCTTTTTTCCTGTTCTACGTTTTATTGCCCAGAGAAGTGGAATCATACTCATAACACCTAAAGTTCCTTTTGATGTTATCTGTGCAGCTTTGATGAGTTGATGACCTATAAATCTACAGGCCTTTTGACCTGTCTACTAGACAACTGTCATCTTACTTTGACTTCTTTGATTCAGACTGATTGTAACAAGTTTGCACATACCCATCACATCTATTTACCATCTATTTTTATTAGTTGTATTTATTTAGTTGACATCAAAATCTTTACCAATGTTATTCTTCCCAACACCCCCTTATCCTCCACCTCCCCACCCTCACTCCCACCCCTGTCCCTACAATCACAGTCACTGCCACCTGAGGAGAGGAGGAATGGGCTGGGGCAACTTCGGTCATTTGCTGCTAGGGATTCAGAATTCCTCTCCTCTCTGACTGCCCAAAAGCTGGACATATGCACCTAGCCCATCAACAACCCAGCATGGCTCCAGTATGAGCATGTCTTAGGACTTCTGTACCAGGACGAGCTGGTGCTGTTTACCCTGGTGTTCTGCATTACCAGCAACCTGTTAGTTCTTTGCCTGGGTGATTTTTTTGTTTGTTTCTTTGTTTTTTTTTTTTTTTTAATTTTCTAACTTATGTTTTATTTCACATGTCTATCCCAGTTCCCTCTCCCTCCCTCCATTCTTCACGCTGCCCCCTCTCATGAACCCTAACCACACTCCCATCCATCCCCCCACCCCAATTCCACATGAATGGCAATGCTATCCTGGTGAGGTCATGTATACCTGTCAAGTCAATTGAAGTAGGGGCTAGGACTTCTCTCCTGTTTATAGGTTAAGGGATTCACACCATGTGTCTGCAAGTTCCTTTTTTGTACCACAATACATCCTTGTTCCACTCTCTGAGGTGCCAAGACTGCTCAGTCCTTCTGGCTGAGACTCATATTCAGAGACACCTGAGTCAGTCCCATTCTGGATGCCAAGCTATCAGTCTAGAGGCCTGTTATCTACTCCTTGTTCAGGTCAGCTGTCTGTATGTTTCTACAACCTTGTCTTTTCCTCTCCCTTTGCATCTAGATTATAGTTCGACTCAGTGTTTAGGTATGGGTGTTTGCTTCTGTTTCCAACAGTACTAGAGGAGGGTTCCCTGATGGTGAATAAGGTAGTTGTTGATCTCAGGACTCATTAAGGGAATTTATGGTAGCCTTTCCATGGTTGCTCACATTGTTAGTTAGCAACAGGTTTGTAGGTCTCTAGACCTTTCTTTAGATTCAGTTTTCTCTTTAAAGCACTAATGGCTCCCTCTTTTATAGTGTTTCTCTCTCTCTCTCACTCTGTCTCTCTACTGTCTTCTATTCCTACCCTGACTCAATCTTCATAGGATCACCTGCTTTCCTCCTCCCATTCTCTTTCTCCTAATTCTCTCTACATTCTGTGACCCCCCAACCTCCCATGTGCTCTGGGGGACTTCTCCTTTCAAACTTCTGTGAGGGACTTTATATGAATCTCTTAGAATACACCTTGTATCTTAGTTCCACTGGTGGTGTGAATTATAGGCTGTTGATCCACTGCTCTAGCTCTAGAATCCATATATGAGTGAGTATATTCTATGTTCATGATTTTGTGACAGGGTTACCTCATTCAGAATGGTTGCATCAAGAGACATCCATTTGACTGTGAATTTCAAGATTCCATTATTTTTTTTTTCTGCAGAGATGTGCCACACCTTCTTTATCCATTCTTAAATTGAGCATCTAGGTTGCTTCCAGGTTCTTGCTATTACAAAAGATGCTGCTATCAACATAGCTGAGCAGATGTCTTTGTTGCATGGATGGGAATCATTTGGGAATATGTCTAAGAAGGGGATGGTAAACTAATTCCCATAGTGATCTCAAAAATGGGTGTACGAGTTTGCACTCCCACCAGCAGTGGAGGAGTGTTCCCATTTCTTCATGTCTTCTCTAGTATAAATTGTCTTTGGTGTTTCTAATATTGGCCATTGTGGCAGGGGTTAGATGGTATCACAAAGTTGTTTTGATTTGCATTTCCCTGATAGCTACGGATGTTGAACACTTTCTTAAGTGTTTTTCAGCTTTTTTGATTTCATCTACTGAGAATTCTTTCTTCAATTCTGTACCACATTTTTTAATAGGGTTGTTTGGTGTTTTGTTGATTAGTGTATTGAGTTCTTTGTATATTTTGGAGATCAGCCCTTTGTCGGATATAGTATGGGTGAAAATCTTTTCCCAGTCTGTAGGCTGCCATTTGGTCTTTTCCAATGTGTCCTTTGCCTTACAAAAGTTTCTAAGTTTGAAAAGATCCCATTCTTTAATTGTTGTTCTCAGTGTTTGTCCTCCTGGAATTATGTTCAGGAACCGGTCTCCTACACCAATTTGTTCAAGGGTATCTCCTACTTTCTCTTCTAAGAGGTTCAGTGTGGCTGCATTGATGTTGATGGCCTTGGATCCCTTTGGACTTGAGTTTTGTTTATGGTAACAGACTTGGGTCTATGTTCAGTCTTATAAGCACCATCATCCAATTGTGCCAAAACCATCTCTTGAAGATGCTTTCCTCATTCCTTTATATACTGTTAGCTGTTTTGTAGAAAATCAGGTGCTCATATGAGTGTGGGTTTATATCAGAATTTTTAATTCTATTCCACTGGTCTACCTTTTTGTTTTCTTTCTTTATTTTTGGCAATTCCAGGCTGTTTTCGGGATTATAGCTGTGTATTTGAGCTTACCCTCAGGGATGGTGATGTCTTCTGACGTTCACTTATTGTACAGGGCTGTTTTGGCTGTCCTGGGTCTTTTGTTTTTCCATATAAAGTTGGTTATTATACTTTCAAGGTCAGTGAAGAATTGTGGTGGGATTTTAATGGGGATTGCATTGAATCTCTAGATTGCTTTTGGCGAGATTGCCATTTTTACCATATTAACGTAGATAACCAGGGACTTGGGAGATCTTTCCATTTTCTGGTATCTTCTTTAATGTTTTTGTTTAGAACCACAAAGTTTTATTATGTAGGACTTTCACTTGTTTGGTAAGCGTTGCGCCACGATACTTTATGTTGTTTGACGCTATTAAAAAGGGTTATGTTTCTATTATTTCTTTCTCAATCTATTTGACATTAGAATAAAGTAGGACTATTGATTTTTTTGAGATTCCCTTGTATACTGATACTTTGGTAAATGTGTGTATCAGCAGTTGCTTGGTAGAGTTTATTGGGTCGCTTATGTAAACTATCATATCATATGCAAATAGAGACAGCTTGGTATCTTCATTCCAATTCGAATCTCCTTGATCTCCTTTTGCAGCCAGACCCTAGAAAGGGAAATTTTGAGTCTTGGTTTCCAGGATGCTTTCAAGGTAAGTGGATGTGTGAGATGAAAGCCAATTATGCATTGGCAGTACTGCCATTTGAATCCCCTTCTTGTTTGGCCAACAGGAATTGCAAATTAGAGGTACTTGATTTTTGGGATGCCAGTCATAACTTCTGGAACGTGTGGGCTGAAACAGAGGATGGTGTCTGCTCTCCAGATGCTCTCCAGAGACCCAACCAGTGGTGCACCATCCCGAAAGACAGGGAAAAGAGGTTGTGGCTTTGGTGATGAACTTTTCCCTCCATTCCAGACATCTCTGTGAATACCTGGAATGTTTCCACTGCTGGTCCCAGCAGAGAGAAGATGTGCTGCAGGTGATCTGTGAAAAGCTGGAGTTTGGGGCAATCCCTGTCTATAACACCCTAGAGCTGCTGGAGGTATTTGCCCCATGAAGTATATGGGAACTGGATGTGAATGCTCGCTGGGACCTGAAGACCATTACAAAGTTTACCCCTGACCTGGGCCAGATGAAAAACCTTCAGAAACTCCTTCTTCATGAAGTCTTCACACCTTTGCTTTGGTTGTGGAACCAAGATATGAAATGACGGTGTTTTCGACAGATCGTTTCTCAGTTCTCCCAACTCAACAAGCTCTAGCATCTCTGATTGAATCGTGTCTTCCTCCTGAATGCAAGATTGGACCAAGAGCTCAAGTAAAGAAGGATAGAGAGCTTGTTTCACAGGCCAGAGAACAGCTTTTCCGTGTTACATGAAACATCAGTGTACACCTGGGGCTTGCCAGCCACTGGTGAGTACACACAGATATGACCTCTGAATGATCGCTGTAGTAGTCTTTCTGCTATTCTTGCAACCATCATCGACAAACAGTCTTTGAAACCTGACCTACAGAGGGGAGGGTGTTTTAAGCCACATGTTGCCCCTAGTCATCACTGCCCTCAGACTGTATGAACTGTTTACATCGCTCTCTGATTTCCCAAGGGACAGGGGCTCTCTGAGCACAGTTAGTGTCTAAGTCAATGGAAAATAACTGAGAGTGAAGTGATTAGGGTGGGTCACAGGGAAGACCTCTGTGTAGTACAGAGGCTGTGCTGGGAGGTGGACTCATGAAGACCAATGTTAGCACACACAGGTAAGGCTCTGAGTTGCCACCAGATCTTTCTTGGCTTCCTGCTGGCACCATTTGTCATCTGATGAGGCTTTGAGTTTGACAGCACAGAAGAAACAGGGTTGGGGACCTAAGCAGTCACATGATTTTGCCTGTGCTGTTACTTCTCCATCTGAGCGCATTCTGGAATTGGCCTCCACCAAGATCTCAGAACGACATTAGGACACACTAACCTCTGCTCACTTGAAGTTGGTGCCCCTACTCTACCACTATTAAACTTACTGAGATAATCTGCCTTGTCTTTCTGTAGGAACTTGGAAAGTCCCTTAGAGACCCTAGCAATCACTCGCTGCTCACTATCAGAATCAGACATGCGTTACCTGTCACAGTGTCCAAGCGTCCATCGGCTCACACATCTGGACCTGAGTGTTGTCACCTTTTTAAATTTAAGTCATCCACTTCTGGGAAGACTGCTAGAGAGATTGACAGCTACCTTTCAGACATTAAAATTGAAGGGTTGTATGCTCATGGTCTTCCAAATGGATGTCATTCTCCCTGCCCGGAGCCAGTGTTCCCAGCTGGTGGAGGTGAATTTGATGAAGAACTTCCTGTCTTTGACCAGCCTTAAGAAGCTGCTTCAGCACACTGCCCACCTGACACAGCTCACCTTGGAGATATATCCTGCCCCTGATGAAGTGTATGATGACATTGGTGATGTCCTGCCAGACAGATTTGTCCAATGTTGTTCTGAGCTCTTGGACACTCTTAGAGCAATAAGACAGCCAAAGGAGGTCTACTTTGTGAGTAAGAAGAGTCTAGATTGCAGGCGATTCTGTGTCTATGACCAGGAGGCCTCCCTATGTTCATTCTGGGAATAAAGGATGAGAGATTACTGCTGGCCTGAGAAAGGAAATCAAGGACTCCCGTGACTCATTAGAGAGACACAGAGCTTGTCTACTCAAGGTGTTTTGGATATACTTGGAGAAAATATCATCCCAAGGAATCAGAGGAGAGAGAGAAAAGCTTTGACATGGACAATCAGGGCATGCTCATCTGCTGAGGGCCAACGGTGAAGACCCAACCTCAGATAGGAAAAGAGATTTGAGAACACTGTGGACTGACCCCACCACAGTCAGTGTGTGAGAGTTCAGAGACACAGGGGAGGGGATAAAGACAGAGCATAGTACAAAGAGCACCATGGACTGGTTGAAATGTGTTCCATGTTTCTGCCTCTACCTTTTCTTTGTCTGACTTACATAAAGATTTGTAACATGTGCACATATATTTCCTTTTTGAAGAGTAACATTGACTGTAGAATGAATTGTTGTTGAGAGTACGGTCCTCTCCCTTTTCAACTGAGATCTGTCTTTCTGTGGTTATGAGAGGCATTTAAGCTGGATAGTACTTGTCCCACCCACCATCCTTACCATTACAGTCTCCAATAAGCTCAATAAAAAATGCTTTTGCATGAGAGAGTGTATTGCAGATTTTTAATTTACTAAGGTTTTCCCTTGACAATCCCAGACTTTTGCACTGCGATCACTGTGTTTGCATACTCTTGTGTTTCTTTGTCTCTACACCTTCTGCATCTTAGAACTTTCAGACAGATACTAATCTAACATGCCACACTCTTGGGATTTTTATACCTCAGCTTCATGTAATCTCATCATATAGTCTGAGAGAAACTCTTGGAATGATGGATGGCTCAGCGAATGAGGGTGCTTCATAACTTCTCTGTGGACCAGTGTTTGATCTTAGCGGGCACAAACACTTGCACCTCTTTCCGGATATCTGACATTCATTTCTGGTTTCTGGAAGCACTTGCTGTTACCTCCATCTACATACACACATACCACACACATGCCCTTCAAAAGACATTTTCGTAAATATAAGTAAAGTATGGAAAAACACAAATGAATTTACAGTATTAAACAGGAAGCCAGTCTAGAGGTGGATATCCGCACAGGGTTTATCCCATCAAAGTATGAATAGGATAATAGCAAGTATACTGATGAGGCCCATGTGGGAATCTCCATAGATTCCCACATAGACAGTTCTGGTAAACGGTCCCTATGTGTTTCTGTAGCCTGGCCTTGTCCTCCCTGTCTGCATCTGGATTCCAGTCGGCTCAGTGTTTAGTTGTGGGTGTTTGGTTATGCTTCCATCAGGTACTAGATGAGGGCTCCATGGTGTTGGATAAATTAGTTCTTGATCTCATTATCAGGGAAGGGCATTTATGGTAGCTTTTGCACTGTTGCTCAAATTTCTAACTGGGGTCATTCTCGTAGGTATTTGGACATTTCTTTAGGTTCAGTTTTCTCTTCAATCCTATAATGGCTCCCCCTTTTATTGTCTCTATCTTTCTCTTTCTTTTCTCTCTTCTATTCCTCTGCTGACTCAGTCTTCCAAATCCCACGTGGTTTCCCCTCCTCCCCTTCTATTTCTCCTACTTCCCACCCCACTGAGGGCTCCCCATTCCCATTGTGCTCTGGAGAATTTTTTGTTTTCACCTTCATTGAGGGACCTTATATGAATCTCATAGATCTTCCTTGTGTATCAGTTTCTCTGGTGTTGTTAATTATAAGCTGGTGATCCTTTGCTCTATGTCTAAAATCCATATGGGAGCAAATACATAGTATGTCCTTCTTTTTGTGCCTGTGTTACTTCTTTCAAGATGCTTTATTCAAGTTCCATCCACTTGCCTGAGAATTTCAAGATTCCATTTTGTCCCCCCTACAGAGTAGTATTACAGAGAAAAAGATTATGGTAGAGCCATTCGTTGTATTGTTTCCATTCTAGAAATTAGAAAATTGAAGCATAGAAAACAGTTTTAAAATACTCATCAATGTACATGACAGCATTTGATTTGCCTAATCAAGGCATAGACAAATCTCTGGAAGTTTGCCTACAGCTTTTACTGGTTACGACATTTGAGATTACCTAATGATCGGAGAAGATAATCTGTGGAGAAACAGTTCAAAGGCTTCTGTTTATGGATGCTCTCTCTCCTAACAAGAAAAACTACGGAACATAGGAAAACAAGACTCACAATCATTCATCAAAAGATGAGTTTTCCATTGTTAACTTCCTTCAGGAATGTGATAATCCATTTCTTAGAGTAGATTTAGGGAATATTTGATTGTAGTCCATCTCTCTTGAGACAGCCGTCCAACATTAAATATGTGATATCTTCTAAAAACGATGCATACACAATGACATTTCAGCATTTTAACATTTAACTACCCAACTATGTAATTAAATAAGGGATGAACCAGTGAGTTTCCCACAATCATGTGGGAGTGAAGTGAGAGTCAACTGTATCGAGTACGGCAGACCATTTGATCATCTGATTATGTTGTTATTTGATTATTAAAGTAGGACATTAGATAATGCATGATCAGTGGATTGTGGTTCCAAGATGTGGGAGGCAATTATTAAAGACCATCTAAATATCAATTTGTAGTTAAAATATTTAAATTAATCACTACAGCATCTTTCAAGAGCCTGGTTTGGAGTCACCTTAGGGAAGTGGATGATGTTACATGAACTGATTGTTTGATTATTTAACTATATAAAACAATGATTATATCATCCAAGACACCTGGATAGTTTCTCATAATTCATCCCTAGAGAGGTAACAAAATGATATCAACATTGATTTAAATAAAGAAAGGAAGAAAGAAAGAATGGAATAAAGAAAGAAAGAAAGAATTCACAAGATACAATTCAACACCAACAAGGTGGATACAGACTCCACTCTCCCTGGAGTAGAAAAAGACAGACATGAATAATGAAATAATCAGATAGTTAGATGGTCTGTCACAGTTTAGTCACACAAAGGTGGCTCCAAACTTCAGGGATCACAGATTATATAATGAAAGAATTTAATAATTACATCTTTAAATATGTAAGCCGTTGACATTTTTTTTGTATCATCAATTCCTGGTCAGACATGCCAGGTATGAAACTGTATGCTGTCATCACACATTTTTAACATGCCATCAGTTATTCGTCAGATAACCATACTGTCTTGCCTGATGAATTCTGTTGGCCTGACCTCATCACAAGCGCCTGAATGTCTGTTGTGGTGCAGCAGGAGGTGAGATAATGGGCCCAATCCTGGCGTAGCAGTAGTAGCCACAGTGTTGATAACAGCTGAAACTATGGCTGCAGCAGGGGCATCACCAACATAGCTGAGAGAGAGATAATCTTCCATGTTCTGAGTCGTCATCCTTTTGCAGGTCTTGGTGATGGTGCCCACCTCCTAGTGCCACTCCTTCTTCTCATGGTAGATCACAAGCAATGTGAAGATGTGGAGGAAGAACAGGTAGTCAACAGCCAGACCACCGTGCTGACCTTGGTGAAGTCCTTGTACTTCTCGGAGGGCAACTTGCAACCTTCAGGACTCAATCACCCAGCATCCCTCGTACTCTGGAAGTTGCATAGATGATTCAGAAAATACTCTGCCCATGTCTACAACTTTCCTAACCTTGTACCTGACAGATTTTTGCAACCTAACCGTAATCGGTGATGGCACTTTCAGTCGTTTACATAATTTAAAAAATTAAATATGTCACTAATAGCTAACTGTCACAATAAATAGGGGATGTAGCATTCTACTGACAGGGAAGCATGGCCAGACTCCAGTCATGAAGGAAGTCATCATCATCAATTGAGTCAATGAATCATACAATGTGAAGATATTGCACATTATCTCCACAAGAGGGAGCTTTACAGGTCTCTTCATGGAATGGAGGATTGTTGTTTACATAACTATGCAAATATTTACATTATCTTGGGGATTAACACAGATTGTCAATTTAAATTCATTAATTATGTAATTAGATGATCCGTGGCACCAGATTCCAGGTGTCATGGACGATATAACTATTGTTTTATATAATGAAATAATCAAATAATTAGTTCATGTAACATCATCCACTTCCCTAAGGTGGCTCCAAACCAGGCTCATGAACGATGCTGTCATGATAAATTTAAATATTTTAACTACATAATTGATATTAAGGTGGTCTGTAATAATTGTCTCCCACATGGCGTCACCACAATCCACTGATCATGGATTATCTAATGTCCTATTTTAATAATCAAATGACAACATAATCAGAGGATGAAATGGTCTGCCATACTCCACAAAATTGACTCTGTTGACTCCCACATGTTTGTGGGAAACTCCAAGCTTCATCAGTTATTTAATTGCAGAGCAGAGTAGTAACTTGTTGAAATGCTGAACTGTCAATGTGGATGCAGGGTTTTTAGAAGATATCACATAATTAATGTTGGGCGGCTGCCTCAAAAGAGATAGACAGAAATCCAATAATCACAAAGTCTACTCTAACAAATGGATTATCACCTTCCTGAAGGAAGTCATCAATGGCAAACTCACCTTTTGATGAATAATTGTGAGTCTTATTTGTCTTTTGTTCCATAGTGTGACTTCTTAGGAGAGTATTCATAAACAGAAGACTTTGAACTGTTCTCCACAGACTACGTTCTCTGATGATTAGGTAATCTTAAATTTGGTAACCAGTAAAAGCTGTAGGCACACCTCCAGAGGTGTGGCTATGACATTTTTAGGCGAATCAAATGTTGTCATTAAAAGTTTTAGGAGATAGTTAGCTTGGGAGACTGTAATGTCCCATGATAACACTTTCTCGAAGCTGCTCTCTGGTCCTTGGCCCACGATACCAGGTTACAGAATGCAACAGGGTTGCCAGGCAACATTTATGAACCAACATTCTGTCACATTCTAGTGCCCCTCCCACATGCTTAAAGGAGTATACCCACCGATGAGCTAACCTTACAGCCTCTCTGAGTTTCTCACAAAAACAAAGTAGGGTTCTTTCTTTTGATTTCTACATATTTACCAGTCTCTCAAGCTACAACTTGCCTATAGTGACATAAGCATGAAAACGAAAGCATCATTGTGCCATTCAAGTACAATGATGAGTATTTTAAACCTGTTTTCTATGCTTCAGTTTTCTAAATTCTAGAACAGAAAAAATACAATTAATTGCCTGTACCATAATCACTTTCCCTTCATTGAAAATAAAATTAACTCCTCTGCATCCTCTTTCCTGTAGAGGAGCTTGATCCCATGGTTTCTGAGAGTTGTTTAGATTTGCATTAGCCTGATGATTAAGGATTTTGAGCAGTGTATTCTGTTTCTTTCAGTCATTATGGATTCCTCAATTGACTCTTCTCTATTAAGTACTGTTCCCGCTTTCTAATAAGGTTATTTAGAGTTATTTATTGTTGGTTGTTTGTCATGTTAACAGTCCGACAGAGTTCATTAGATGAGATTCCCTGATCAGGAGATATTTCAGTTATTCCATTTTTAAAATCGGTGTTCACTGTGTCCTTCATGGGTCAGTTCTGTTGCAACCTCTCAGAAACTGATGATGCGAAACATTACAGTTTTTTTTTTTTTAAATCGTGTAATCATTCGATTGTTAAAAATCTACTATTGCGTAATCAGTAATCACTGTATAAGGTAGTGTCTCCCATTCTCTGGCCACTGCTTCTGGTACCAATCTCCTGCTGTATCAATGCCACAGCAGCCAAAAGATGGATGACACCATCATTATTTATGCAATCAAATAAGTTAATAATTGGATAGTCCTCCATATTTAACTTTCAAAAGATGGAACCAAACTCCAGTGATTGTCAAGGAAGTAGTACTTAGATAATTAAATAATGCCATGTGATTAACTCCCATGGAGTTTTGGCCCGACTCCAGTCAAGAAGAACAACATCTTCATCGATTTTAATATTTAATATATAATGAAAAATAATTGAAAAATATCATGCTGGTGCATACGTAAATCCCACATGGAGTAGTCAGACTGATCTCTTACTGGATTAATGATGTTTTTAAGAAATTGAATTGAAAACTAATTAGTGTGCCTTTTATATTAACACTGATGGGATGACACCAATGTCCTAAACCTATTGCTGATGTAAAGATCATTTACATAAATAAATGATGAAGTAATGAGATGATATTACATCATCAACTCCCAAAATCTGACTCCAAACGGGACTTATGGTCCATAACGTTACCTGTATTTGAAAGACGTAAATTAAAATATGAATTATTACT